>NC_041224.1:104357534-104372634 GCF_002837175.3 Physeter macrocephalus | reverse complement strand
TTCTGACTTACTTCACTCTGTATGACAGACTCCAGGTCTATCCACCTCATTACAAATAACTCAGTTTCATTTCTTTTTATGGCTGAGTAATAGTCCATTGTATATATGTGCCACATCTTCTTTATCCATTCATCTGTTGATGGACACTTAGGTTGCTTCCATGTCCTGGCTATTGTAAATAGAGCTGCAATGAACATTTTGGTACATGACTCTTTTTGAATTATGGTTTTCTCAGGGCATTCATTCATTTTTCAACAGATACCTCTTAAGCGAATCTGTTTATTATGTGTGTACCCTTGTAAGTGTAGGAAATGTGAATAAGATAAAATATCCCTGTATACAAGGAGTCTGGAATATAGTAGGACCAATCAGGCAACTACATGTATAAATATAGAAAATAGGCTGAAATGGGTGCTTTAGAAGTTCATAGAATTGGAATTTCAGAAGCTAAAGGGGCCTTCGAAATTATGCAGCCTAACTTCTTTCATAGGGCACACTCTATAGAATATTTGGTAACCAGGATCATTTCTTGACATTCTTAATATACATATATTATATATATATAATATTATCTAGTATGTGTATATACTTACTATATATTATTTACATGTATATATAAAGAATATAAAGGAAATACCCTGGAGATATGTATGTGTGTATTTATATATATAAACATATATATATTTCCTGTGAGAATATATGTGTGTGTGCATATATATATATAAACATATACACCTCTCCTATAAGAACAGACCATTTTATATTTGAACAGTTTTTTGTTTTGTTTTTTTTGTTTTTCTGTGTACGGGCCTCTCACTGTTGTGGCCTCTCCCGTTGCGGAGCACAGGCTCCGGACGCGCAGGCTCTCCGCGGCATGTGGGAACCCCCCGGACCGGGGCACGAACCCGTGTCCCCTGCATCGGCAGGCGGACTCTCAACCACTGCGCCACCAGGGAAGCCCATCAGTTTGTTTTTTTTTTAATAAATTTATTTATTTTTGGCTGCATTGGGTCTTCATTGCTGCACGCAGGCTTTCTCTAGTTGCAGCAAGCGGGGGCTACTCTTCGTTGCATTGAGCGGGCTTCTCATTGCGGTGGCTTCTCTTGTTGCAGAGCACCGGCTCTAAGCAAGTGAGCTTCAGTAGTTGTAGCATGTGGGCTCAGTAGTTGTGGTTCGAGGGCTCTAGAACGCAGGCTTAGTAGTTGTGGCACACTGGCTTAGTTGCTCCGTGGCATGTGGCATCTTCCTGGACCAGGGCTGGAACCCATGTCCCCTGCACTGGCAGCCAGATTCTTAACCACTGCGCCACCAGGGAAGCCCTGCATTTAAACAATTTTTTTTTTTTTTTTTAGTATTTACTTTATTTATTTATTTATTTATTATTTTTGGGTGCCTTGGGTCTTCCTTGCTCCGCGTGGGCTTTCTCTAGTTGCAGCGAGCGGGGGTTACTCTCGCTGTGGTGCACAGGCTTCTCATTGCGGTGGCTTATCTTGTTGTGGAGCATGGGCTCTAGGCGCGAGGGCTTCAGTAGTTGTGGCACCCGGGCTCAGTAGTTGTGGCTCACGGGCTCTGGAGTGCAGGCTCAGTAGTCGTGGCACACAGGCTTAGTTACTCCACGGCATGTGGGATCTTCCCGGACCAGGGCTCGAACCCGTGTCCCCTGCATTGACAGGTGGATTCTTAACCACTGTGCCACCAGGGAAGCCCCTGAACAGTTTTAAGTGAGAAAAAAATCCTCCTGATATTAAGCCAAAAAATCTTCACTTAATTTAATCTTTACTTGGAAAGCTATACTATTTCTTAAAAAAATTTTTTCCATGATAGATATTTTAACATTAAACACACCTCCTCGTAGGTTGTTTCTTTTCCAGGACAGAGCCTGAAAATCTTTCTGCACTCTGATTTGCCTCTTTTGGAAGAACTAAATTTGTATTGTCTTTAAATGTGATGCCCATATTGGATCTGATCTATTTGAAAGTAATGGGGCCACTTCATCTCATGATATATTTACACTTCTATTGATACTAATGAACTATATAAAAGTATGTGGTTTTGTAGCACCTGAAGTCAACTAAAGCCCCAGATCTTGCTGCTCCAGCCACCATCCTGGCCAGGGGAATTATAGTGTATGGTGGGAGGGGAGAGGGAGCGAGGGAGAGTTAGTTAAGGAAATGCGTCTTGCATTTGCTGGGTCTCTTGAACAGAACCTGAGCATGTGGACAGAGGAGTAAATCAGGCTGGCCCTGGTCCTGGGTTTGGAGGTCCAGGCTTAGGGGAAAATGGAAAAGGGAGTCCTGAATGAGGGCAGGCCAGAAAGCAAGGCAAAAAATAGAAATTGACCATCTAAGAAGCAAGTTGAAATGAAAATCAAGATCCATAGTGAAATGGCTTCAAGCAGGAACAGGCAATGTTGCAAAGCAGGTTTCAGAGGTGGAATCCAGAATGGTAACTCGAAGCAATTTTAGGTCTTCCAGGAGTGAGCCCAGAGAATAAGAGAAAGCTATTAAAAAGACCAAGACTGTTCCAGCATCTTCACTTAATCAATATTTCCTGTTTGCCATGGCCTGGGCCAAGCACTAGGTATAAATGATAAAGAAGGTCTACACCCACGTCTCAGAGTTCTCACAGCCTCCTTTGGGAGATGGTCACAGGACATCTACCTGCTACATAATGTGATCAGTACAATGATGGACCAACCACAAGAACCACAGAAGAGGAGCAAGATTTCTTAAAGAAGTGATTGTCTGAGCCTTATAGGATGAGAAGGAGTTGGGTGAATGAAAGGAATAGGGAAGGACTTTCTCGATGGAAGAAAAGTCAGATGAAGGCCCAGAGAATTAGAAACAGCATGATGTAAAGAGGAGCTACTTGTAGTTCTGTATTGCTGGATTGTCAAGAGTAAATCACTGGAAGTCAGATTTGTCCTTTCCTGTACTTGAGAAGTTACGTTTAGAACCTAAGAAAGACGTTACATTTATTCATTTTCATACTCATATTATTTGTTTTGCCCTTTCATAGTAGCCTTAGAATATTCTCAGAATATCAAAGGTCTATAATTACTATTTCTCCAGGCTACAGATCATCTGAAAATTTGTTGAGTATTCCTTTTCTAGTTTCCCCTAGTCCTTGATTAAAAAAGAAAAATAAAACACGTTGAACAGTGCAGCACCAAGTCTAGAGCCCTTCAGTATTCTCTAGCGATCTCCTGCCAAACTGACATTGATCCAGCAATCAACAGCCTACACATATGGTTGTTTAATTAGCTAACACTCTGTAGTAACGAGAGATAGTATGGTTACCTATTGCCAGGAAGGTCAGGCTAGGATAACTTGGAAAGGATCCAGATATAAAAGTGTACCTGCCAAAGGGGAGACCAGGCATCAGAAGACAGATCCACACATCAATGCTGGAGGGAACCCAGTCCAACAGGCAGTATCTGGAAATCATGGTAACAGATAACAAGCAAGTAGTCAAGTAGGGAGGGGAGGCAGAGAATGAAAATTACATAATATAATGGGTTTATCTAAAAGGTGAGTGGGACAGAGTGTTAGGGAGGATATTTGGAAATCCAGGGGAACATTTAACATCAGGAATACAGTTTATGATCTACTAGAACCCAAGCTACTAGTCAAGCTCATGGGCAGTACTCCAATTCCCACAGGAAGATATAGGAAAATCAAAGCATGGTCCCGGAGGTAAAAGAGGACCAAGAACGTAGCAAAGATGAGTACTGGGGCATAGAAAGCCAGTAAGAACTGAATCTAGTTACTGGGATTTGGACAAGTCAGGACTTAGTTTTAGAAGCAACAGAGCAAACCTGAAATGCAACACAGAGTCAGAGCTGGATGGGTCACTAGTGTGACTTGATCTAGACCACCTAAGGCTGAACCTACAGGTGGGGAATCAGTGGCATCAGGTTTAGGGAGAGGAGAGCTCCAGAGGCCAGGAATCTGTACGTCAATAGTAATAAGCAGGTCAGATTTCTTCCCCTGATTCACACTGCAAGACTTGGTCACGTGCATCGCCCAGTTGGAGATTCTCTATTGCTCCCCTGAGCCTTCATCTCACAACCTTATCACGAAAGGGAATGAGATTACGCTGATGCAGCTTGCCCTCACTGATGGGAGCTGGCTTCTAGCGATACTGTTTCCTTCCTTTAAGGGTGCATAGACTTGTGTTTCATAATTCATCCTAATTTTGCTGGAGATCAACATAAAACTCTAATCAAAGCCTAGAGAATTTCAGTAAAGGGAGAAGATGATTCCATGACTGGGGAGGAAATATGAGCAGTTTTAGGTGGTATTTATATTCATCCTTGAAAGAGGAAGAGTAGGTACCACTTGGTGGAATGGGAGTGGAGAGAATGATGTAGTGTCATATAGTAGAGAGAAGGAACAGCTTAAGAACACAGATGACTGTAGACTGTACAGTCCAGTCTGGCTGGTTATAAAAAGCTAGACTGGAGAAAGGAGGAGAGTCAGATTCTTTGGGACAGAGGATACGAACTTTGCTGGGGATGTAACAGATAGTAACTGAGGGTTACTGAGCCTCAGTGAAGCTTTAAAAAGAACGATGTGAATAGTGAGAAAGCACCAGGAAAAATCCAAATAAAGGGTACTCTGTACAATAACTGGCCTGTACTCTTTAAAGTATTAATACCATGAAAAGTGAAGAAAGACCATTATTCCAGAATAAAGGAAAGTAAATAAACATGACAACTGAATGCAACAGGTGACTTGGGTTTTTTTTTTTTTAGGTATAAAGACATTATTGGGATAATTGGCAAAATGTGAATAAGGTTCATAGATTAGAAAATAGTACTGTGTCTGTATAATTCCTGATTCTGGTAACTGTATTATGGTTATGCATGAGAATATTTGTGTTTTTAGGATATGTCCACTTCACCATTTAGGGGTAAAAGGACATATATTTGCCAAATACAATTGACAAATGGTTCAGAAATATAGATATATACACACATGCACATGTATATATCAACTACACATATGTGGGGTATATGTGTATGTATGTATGTATTATATGTATGTATGTATCTATCTAGAGAGAGAGAAAGAATTTTAAAATGTGATAAAATATTAATATTTGGAGGATCTGGGTGAAAGGTATTCTTGAATTCTTTGTACTTTTCTTGAAACTTTTCTGTAGAACCAAAAATATGTCAAAATACAAGTTAAAGGAAAAATAAAATCCATAATGTAATGACAGAGTACAGTGGATTGACTGATTAGGAGGCTCCCAAGGGGCTAGTGCAATTGTCCACATGAGACGTAATAAGTGCCAGGTGTCGGCAGGAATAGAAAGGAGAAAGAAGCAAGAAGCATCCTGCAGGTAAAGGTGCCCATGTTGGCAACTCAGTAGATAGGATACTTGACCTCAGATGACTTGGAATTTTCACGTCAAGGTGCCAGAGAGAATGGTATCACCTTCACAGCTGGAAACATTTACTTGATGATCATGGTAGAGAGTTACCAATGAGATTGCAAAATAAAAACTATAGTTTTAGGAAAGAGGCATGAAGAGGAATACATAACTTGGACTGAGGCTAGAATTCCTGAACACTTAATAGGTAAGCTGATCATTTTGTTGTTGTTGTTAAAGTATCCAATTAAATTTAATTGTGGCCCATCTGGTAAATTTGTATTTGTGCAACAAGCCAGAAAAGAACTGCATCCATCCCCAAGAAGATAAAGAGTACTGAATGCTGAAAGGTGAAAGAAGCAAACCCCCTAGTTGTGAGATAAGCTTTCATAAGAGCACAGGTGCTAGGCTGGGCTGGCCATCCTTCTCGGACTCACGGCCATCTCATAGAGCCTGGCATCCGATCCATCTCTGTGTCATTAACAGGCCACTCAGGTGACCAGGCCCAATAAGAGAGGTCCCTGTCGACCAGAGCTTGCTGATGTCTTCTTGCCTGCCCTTCGATATCCTGAAATGTTAAGCCTCCACCCTCTTAGCTTTTCCCCGAAAGTTTCTTCTCTTATCAACTATCGTAGTGAAATGTATTCTTTGCTCACAATTCTTCCTTCCCTTCTTTGTTCACCACGTGGACTTCCCCACCTGTTGACTCTGGACTGGGCCATCTGGAGGAAACGACAGGTGCAAGTTCTAAGCAGAAGTATCATCTGTTTCTGCTTCCCCTCTTGTCCTCCTGTCCTCTGCCAGGACCAAATGCCCTGACTAATGGCTGCTCCAGTGGGACTCAAAAACTTGCACCCAAGTCTAGACAAGCCCAGCCAAGTCCAGCCAAGCCAAGCAAAGCCACAAATGACCTAACAGACATATGACAAAGAAATGAAGGTTTATTGTTACAACCATTGAATTTGGGGGTTGTTTATCACACAGCATAATCACAACAAAAAGTGATGAGTAAATACCACTCTCTTGTCTATTTGGTTTGCAGCTTTTCACTCACCCCTTGGATTTGATGTTTTAGAAGCCTTCTTTAGAACTGAACTTTGGCTTTTCTGGCCTCTCTGGCCTCCTCCTATAAACCACCCTTAATCCGTGGATCATATGGTTTCTTGTCCCCACCCCCCTTACAACTCTGACCCATCATGGTAACTCCCTGGTACATGCATCCCCACTGGATGTTTACAGGCCCACAGATCAGGAAATAGACATGAGGTGGGCAGTATTCAGAATGCAAAGGTCCTCCCCTATGGGAAATTCAGTTATTTAGAAAGATTTCCTCTTTAGAACACAACTGAAAAGGAGTGAAAAATGATTGGGAATAGTGAAAATCATAAATGCCCCCAAAGTTCATTTCTCCCAAGGGCAGAAATGTATTATTCAGAGAATTCCTCACTCAAAAACTATACGTTTTTATATCGCATGCACTTTTAACAGACATGGTCATATGGTTTTCAATGCCACGTCTGACTGGAGGGGAGGAGGGCTGTAGGCAGGGACACCAACATCTGGGACGAGGGACAGCTGACAATCTCATGGGAAGAGAGGAGATAAAAACCTATTAAAATGAGACATTAATTAAAACAAAAAGCCCAGTGGCAAGTGTCCCTACGTACCATGGGCCATCTCTGTGGTATAGTAGATCAAAGTAATTGCTGTGATTCTCCTTTTTATTATTATTTATTTTTATCGAAGTATAGATGATGTACAACTGGGATTTTCTTTTAAACCAGCATTTAGCTATATGAATATAATTGTTTCATGCAGGGAATAAAAACTCTCAGGTTAGTGGTGTCTAAGTGTCAGTGTACAGCTAAGTTTGTTAGGAATGCTATCAGTAAAACATACCAGAAATGAAATTCTGGTCAGTTGAATGCCTACTAAGTAACAACACTGTGAGTTTTCTTTCCGGGTTTGGGTGGAGTGGGGTGCCATGAACATTTGTAAGCACAAAAGCAGCCCTCCACAGTCTCATTAAGGACAGGAAACTCTGAGCTGTTATCCTGCTTGTGAGTTTCCATGCCTCATCCCCCTATTGTCATATTGCCCCCCACTCCTCCCACCCTTGCTTTCTTCTCTGGCCAACTCCTGCTTGTCCTTCCATTCTCAACCCAAAAACTGTCCTCTGGGAGGCTTTCCCCGGCTGCCTCCTCCTCCCCAGTTTTGGTTAAGTGTCTCCCTGGTGCTGCCACAGCCCTCTCTACCCACTCCTGTCGTGCGTGCATAGCCTTTATGACACCATGTTGTATTTACCTGTTTAGACACGGGCATCCTCACCGGGCTCTAACTCCTTGAAGGCAGGCTCCATGTCTGTCTGATGCAACGCTTTCCTTCGTGACTGGCAACGAGCAAACTCCCAGTATGTATTCTTTAAATGAGTAACACTCCACACAGGTGGCTATCCAACAGCAGGGAATCTGCATTACAACCATGATAACAAAATGAAAACACTCATTACGTATTATTTGAACAGGAAGGGCACTGAGCTGCATTGTGTCAAAATGTTGGCAGTTCTTGATGGTGAGGTCAAGATTTTAGGCCAAATTCCGGGATGTATAGCCATAGGCTTCACCTTGGACTCTCTAAATGCATCTTTCCCATTCATGTCCCTGGTCCCTGTAGGACTATTTGCATATATGGTGGCACTTCCCATCTAGTGCTGGGGGCAGCAGGACAGGGCTGGGCAGGAAGAAAGAGGGGTGAAAGTGCTTCAGTCTGGCAGAAAGGGACCACTGTGCACGCAGAATTAACAATGACCTCAGAGGAATAGGAAACCATGTTGGGACAAGATGCTCCCCCAAAGAAAGGCTTGTGAAGAGGAATGCTTCCTCAGACTCTGATCAAACGACATTTTTCTGGGCAATTAAAGTAGCTTACAACCTTAAGATTATTAGACTGATGTGCTGCTGGCAATTTAAAAAATATGGCTTACAACCATTGCTGATGACAGGTGAGTGGTCCCAATTTTATATAAAAGGTCAGAAAATTTGAGAAGATGAAAGGCATCAGGTAAAACAGTTTGTTAGAATGAAATCTAGAAGCCTACAGGTCTGGGCTCTTGTCCGTTTTTTTCACAATTTCTCTGTGTACTTAAGTCATAGCGTCTGCCTGGGTCACAATGTCCTTACTCGTAAGGAAAGAAGATGAGCAAGGTGGTCTCTAACGTTCCCTCCAGCTCTCCCCCAAGTTCCCCAAACATAGTATGTTCATCATGATGACTAAGAGTTATTAAGAAAAAACCCAAAATACATTTTTTAGCGAGATACTTAATGAAATGGGAAAGTGTTCATGATATACTTTTAAGTGAATAAAGCAATTTATAAAATGGCATGTAGTATGTTCCCAATGAATATAATGGACATATGTGTGTGTGTGTGTGCGTGTGTGTGCGTGGGTATGTGTATAGAAAAATTTCACGCATATAGAAAAATTATCAGACTAAGACAAAGCAGATTATTACCAGTGATGGCATTGGAATTACTGCTGTTTTACTCTTGGTGGTTTTTTTTTTGTTTTTCTTGTTTGTTTGTTTTGTTTTGTTTTATTTAATCCATCCTTTATTACTGTACATGCAGTTTACTACCAGTTTCTCACTCGTACTAAAGATACATTGAATCCATGTGCATTAGTCTGTGTATGAGTCTGTGAGAGGAAATCATCCCCTTAAGATAAATTCATAGAAGTGATAGAGATGATTGGATCCCAGAAAATGAACCTTTTAAAGGTTTTTGAAGCATAAGACCAGATTTCCCCCCAGAAAGTTGTGCCAGTTTATAGTTCTCTCTCGGTGTGCTTTTGCATTTTATTCTTTTTCAGTAAGGTACAGGTTTTACATTATTAACTGGAAAAAATAAGTTTTTGTGAATGTTTTCTTCTGATCTTTAAGTTAATATAGGTACCTTCTAACAGAGCTAATGTTTTGTAGCTATGTAATTGGAATTAAAATGATAGTTGACCATTAATGACTACAGCGGAGTTTGTAGCTGTAAAGTGAGCTATACCCTGTGCAAATAAAGTGCAAGTCATTTCCTTTTTGGCTCCAAATTATTAGAGTTCAAGTACCAGAGAGAACTGAGGCAAGCTGCGTGGTCCAGAGCTTAGGAGCCTCACAGACTTCAGACATGGCATCGTGCTCTCCCTCCCTCCTTCTGAGCTGATCTCTGTGGTCCCCAGTTGCTTACAGATCTCGCTTCTTCCTGCCTGTTTTTTGAGGCTTTGCATTTTCTACTCCAATAGATATTTAACAATTGGTGTGATGGTATGATGCTATCGCCAAGCAGCTTCAGTCGAACTGGTAAGGAGAAATCACAACCTGCAGCTAAATGGGCAAAGCAATGGAAGTTAGGTGGAGACAGCTGTGGGATGCAAGCCAGCGCCCAGGAAGCAGAGGCTCACTCTCTTGGCACAATAAGCTTCAAGTGTTAGGTGGAAGTTTAGCTCCCACACTGAGAGATTCCTTTTTCTTTCTTTTTAAATGATCATGGTATCAAGAGAAAGAGAGAAATAAATAGGGTGAGCTCTTGGCTGGAATCAGATCTCCTCAGTGGAGTTCCCACCCTGCTCCACCCTCAGGACCTAAAGCTCCTTCCTCTCAGCATCAGAAGCTTCAACACAATGGATGGTATGATGCTAACAGCCTGAAGTTTTCAGAAGAAATTAGGGGACACCCCCTCCAAAAAAATACCCAAGACTTCAAGGGCTGGGAAGAAATTAATCATCCATTGCTGAAGCTGGAAAAACGGGGAAGAGGGTGTGGCTATTTGTTGTTGATCCCACAATAGCAATTTTATTGAAGTTAGTTTAATTTCATCTTGTAATTCCATCACCCTTCCTTCCCAGCATTTGGCTAGGAACAGGTGGGTGACAAAATTCTGCTAATGAGACTTCAGAGAAGTCTGCTGAGGGCTTCTGGGAAGCACAGGAAGAAATGGTCTTGCTTCCTAAGGACACTGTTATGTCTGCATGTGACTCTTGGAGCTGCCTCAGTCACCTTCTCCCAGTCTAAGAGTTAAGACAACACTAATAATAATAGACCGGAGAGTGGACCAAAAGCAGAGACTTCGTAGAATGGTTGGGCCACTGTGACTCAAACAAGCCTGAGCTTTCTGGACTTCCAGTTATGGAAGGTCATACATGCCTTACTGTTTAGTCACTAGGAGTTAGGGAAGAAGAAAAGGTCCGGGGAGTGATTCGCTGTGGGTGAGACAAATATCCACAGGGCATAACTTTAAAAGGTGGACAGTGACACCTGAGCTCATGGATGGGGAGTTGGGTGACTTAGGTAAACTGGGTCCACCCAGCCCTTTGCCTCCCTAAGTATAGTTTGCAATAAAGCAAAACTGAAGGAAAGAATTTTCTTGGGATTTTCATGTGTGTTTTTCTCAGCCAACGTAGCAGGGTTACAAATAACTCAGACTTTATACTCATGTGTACAAAGAAGATGTAGTTAATTTTCCAGAAGCCCCCACCCTCACTAGGTACCAGAAAAACTTGCTAATTAACTTCCTAATTAAAGTTTCTGTCTCTTAGGGTTTAAACAATCTCCTGAATCAGATTATTCAAAGTTCAGTTTCCTAGTGGGTCTGGTATAAAACATACAATTTGGATGACTTGGTCTCTCTGGGTAAATTCTTAGGTTCCAGAGTGCTGCTCTATCCGTGTCCTCCTTCCTAAGAGATCTATAAGGCATTTTACTGGGTTCCTGCTGTGGACATCCTCTGGGGGCTTGCTGGTCTTTACTATAGTATGGCTTGTCTGATGTGCACCCTTAACTGGTAATCACCGCAGTGTGGCTGGTCCCATATGGCCCTCTCAGGTCACTTCCTGGTACCCATCCCTGGAGTCTGCAGTCCCAGCCACCTACTCCTACATGAAGACCCCTCTCATAGGAACCTCTTCATCCTGCTGCTGTCCTGGCTCCCCCAGCACTTTCCCTCCCTTCAGCAGGGCATTGACATCTCCCCAGACAAGATGAGGACAGAGGGGAGCCAGGAGCAGGGCCCCACGCTCACTGACCCAGTCAGCTCACCCCATTCCATCACTCTCTCACCGCATGGGACGTGGAGCCATGCAGCGGACCAGGGCTCCCCAAGAAGCCCTAGCCTCCTCCAGGCTTCTCCCAGGAAGCAGCACTGAGTCTCAGGATCATGGAGGCCTCAATACCCACCTTAATGTGCCCACACACCCACTCGCTCAAGGCTTGGGCTCCAGAAGAGGAGACGATGCCTCCTTTCTTCTTTTCACAAACCTGAAGGTGTTGAAAAGTTCAGGCTCATCACTTCTCCATCTTATCTACTGGCTTCCCCTGACCTAAGACTCTGAGATCAAGACCACCTGGCACAGAGCTGTTAAGGAAGCAAGGTTTGGGCCACAGACATCCCGTCTCTACCTCCATAAATCTTTGCTTTTAAGACTTTTGAACTTACTAAATTGCTTAAGCAAAACCCTTCAGATTTGAAATTCAAATGGCCTTTCTTTCTACACTGTATTAAGTTTTTCCTTGTGTGGTAATAAGCCTCAAGATTGCTTAGAGGTAGAAGGCCACAGAGTATTGGACTTAAAGAAAAAAATATATATATATAATTAGCCATACTTGATAGAAGGGAATAAATGGAGACATGGGGCAGGTGGGGGGGGGGTGCTTGTCCCACCAGCTACCCAGTAACACAGAGTGCACTGCACATTCGCTGCTTCCTCTGAAGCTCCATTGCCAAGATAAGAAATGCAAGTTATCTGGGCTTTTTGATCACCTTTGAATCCTTCCTGAATGATTTGATAAACAGTTAAAATCAGTCTTACAGATTTCTATTCCTCTCCACTGTTACATTAAGGAATTAAATTGAAAATGCTACAAGATAATCTTTGAATAAATACTGCTTAAATGAAGAGGGGTCTGTAACCCTGTCTAATTAAATCTCAAATTAAGGGTAGAGAATAAGGAGGGCCATGTTTGTTAAGGAATTGCAATGGGATAGAACCAATATCAAAATCACCATAGCAATAGCAACCCACACACTGTCAGAACTTGAGATACCATTGGCCCAGGAGAGTGTATGATCATAAGAAAGAGAGAAATCACTCACTTTTCCAATTTGGAAAGCAAAATCAGTGTTTGATGAGGAATTTTCATGTTAATGATTCCTGAGTATCCTTTTTTTTTTTTTTTTTCTGAGTATCCTTTAAACCAAGGTTTTTCCTTTTTTATTTTTTAACTGTAACCCATAATAAGAAATACATTTTATTTTCCGTGATGTGTTCTTGTAATAAGGAAGAACCTTCTATTCTATTACAAGTTAATCACTAAAGGGATGTTGCCTATAAGCTTAAATTATATATAATGGCCCATCTCTGGGAACCCTGCCTCCCAGGTAATGAGCCTTAAGCTAAAACACCTTTGTTTAGCTCACAGGAAATATCCTGACCAGGCCCAGCTGTGAATGGCTGTAGGAAGAAAGAAATTAATACATCCCCTCTAGAGTCTGAAGAACCAGGACTTTACCTTCTCCCCTTTTAGTATAAGAGAAGCTAAAATTCTAACTCAAGGAAGATGATTCTTTGGGAAATTAGTCCAGCATTGTCTTGGTCTGCTGGTTTTCCAGATAAAGTCGCTATGCCTTGCCCCTACAACTCATCTCTCGATTTACTGGCCTGTTGTGCAGTGAGAAGTATGAGCTTGGACTCAGTAACACATCTAATCTATTCTGTTTTGTCCTAGTCTATTCTTCTTCTTCTTCCGTTTTTTTTTTTTTTTTTTTTTTTTTTTTGCCACACTGCATGGCTTGTGGTATCTTAGTTCTCCAACCAGGGATTGAACCCAGGCCCTCGGAGGTGAGAGCACGGGGTCCTAACCACTGGACTGCCAGGGAATTCACTATTCATTATTTTATTTATTTAATTATTTATTTAACAATTTTATTGGAGTATAATTGCTTTACAACGGTGTGTTAGTTTCTGCTTTATAACAAAGTGAATCAGCTATACATATACATATATCCCCATATCTCTTCCATCTTGCGTCTCCCTCCCTCCCACCCTCCCTATCCCACCCCTCTAGGTGGTCACAAAGCACCGAGCTGATCTCCCTGTGCTATGCGGCTGCCTCCCACCAGCTATCTGTTTAACATTTGGTAGTGTATATATGTCCATGCCACTCTCTCACTTTGTCCCACCTTACCCTTCCCCCTCCCCATGTCCTCAAGTCCCTTCTCTAGTAGGTCTGCGTCTTTATTCCCATCCTGTCTCTAGGTTCTTCATGACCACCTTTTTTTTTTTTTAGGTTCCATGTCTATGTTAGCATATGGTGTTTGTTTTTCTCTTTCTGACTTACTTCACTCTGTATGACAGACTCGAGGTCCATCTACCTGACTACAAATAACTCAATTTTGAATTATGGTTTTCTCAGGGTATATGCCCAGTAGTGGGATTGCGGGGTCGTATGGTAGTTCTATTTGTAGTTTTTTAAGGAACCTCCATACTGTTCTCCATAGTGGCTGTATCAATTTACATTCCCACCAACAGTGCAAGAGGGTTCCCTTTTCTCCACACCCTCTCCAGCATTTACTGTTTGTAGATTTTTTGATGATGGCCACTCTGACTGGTGTATGGTGATATCTCACTGTACTTTTGATTTGCATTTCTCGAATGATTAATGATGTTGAGCATTCTTTCATGTGTTTGTTGGCAATCTGTATATCTTCTTTGGAGAAATGTCTATTCAGGTCTTCTACCCATTTTTGAATTGGGTTGTTTGTTTTTTTGATACTGAGCTGCATGAGCTGCTTGTAAATTTTAGAGATTAATCCTTTGTCAGTTGCTTCATTGGAAAATATTTTCTCCCATTCTGAGGGTTGTCTTTTCATCCTGTTTATGGTTTCCTTTGCTGTGCAAAAGGTTTTAAGTTTCATTAGGTCCCATTTGTTTATTTTTGTTTTTATTTCCATTTCTCTAGGAGTTGGGTCAAATAGTATCTTGCTGTGATTTATATCATAGAGTGTTCTTCCTATGTTTTCCTCTGAGAGTTTTATAGTGTCTGGCCTTACATTTAGGACTTTAATCCATTTTCAGTTTATTTTTTTGGTATGATGTTAGGGAGTATTCTAATTTCATTCTTTTACATGTAGCTGTCCAGTTTTCCCAGCACCACTTATTGAAGAGGCTGTCTCTTCTCCATTGAATATTCTTGCCTCCTTTCTCAAAAGTAATGTGACCATATGTGCATGGGTTTATCTCTGGGCTTTCTATCCTGTTCCAGTGATCTATATTTCTGTCTTTGTGCCAGTACCATACTGTCTTGATTATTGTAGCTTTGTAGTATAGTCTGAAGTCAGGGAGTGTGATTCCTCCAGCTCCGTTTTCCTTTCTCAAGATTGCTTGGGCTATTTGGGGTCTTTAGTGTTTCCATACAAATTGTGAAAATTTTTGTTCTAGTTCTGTGAAAAATGCCATTAGTGGTTTTATAGGGATTGCACTGAATCTGTAGATTGCTTTGGGTAGTATAGTCATTTTCACAATGTTGATTCTTCCAATCCTAGAATATGGTATATCTCTCCATCTGTTTGTAGCATCTTTAATTTCTTTCATCAGTGTCTTATAGTTTTCTGCATACAGGTCTTTCGTCTCCTTAGGTAGGTTTATTCCTAGGTATTTTATTCTTTTTGTTGCAAAGGTAAAT
>NC_041224.1:104355606-104357018 GCF_002837175.3 Physeter macrocephalus | reverse complement strand
CTTAGTTTTTCACCATTGAGGATGATGTTGGCTGTGGGTTTGTCATATATGGCCTTTATTATGTTGAGGTAAGTTCCCTCTATGCCTACTTTCAGGGGGGTTTTAATCATAAATGGGTGTTGACGTTTTTTGAAAGCTTTTTCTGCATCTATTGAGATGATCATATGGTTTTTCTCCTTCACTTTGTTAATATGGTGTATCACATTGATTGATTTGCGTATATTGAAGAATCCTTATATTCCTGCGATAAACCCCACTTGATCATGGTGTATGATCATTTTAATGTGCTGTTGGATGCTGTTTGCTAGTATTTTGTTGAGGATTTTTGCATCTGTTCATCAGTGATATTGGCCTGTGGTTTTCTTTTTTTGTGACATCTTTGTCTGGTTTTGGTATCAGGGTGATGGTGGCCTCGTAGAATGAGTTTGGGAGTGTTCCTCCCTCTGCTATATTTTGGGAGAGTTTGAGAAGGACAGGTGTTAGCTCTTCTCTTAACGTTCGATAGAATTCACCTTTCAAGCCATCTGGTTCAGGGCTTTTGCTCATTGGAAGGTTTTTAATCACAGTTCCAATTTCAGTGCTTGTGATTGGTCTGTTTATATTTTCTATTTCTTCCTGGTTCAGTCTTAGAAGGTTGTGCTTTTCTAAGAATTGGTCCATTTCTTCCAGGTTGTCCAATTTATTGGCATAGAGTTGCTTGTAGTAATCTCTCATGATACTTTGTATTTCTGCAGTATCTGTTGTTACTTCTCCTTTTTCATTTCTATTCTATTGATTTGCATCTTCTCCCTTTTTTCCTTGATGAGTCTGGCTAATGGTTTAGCAATTTTGTTTATCTTCTCAGAGAACCAGCTTTTAGTTTTATTGATCTTTGCTGTCATTTCCTTCATTTCTTTTTCATTTATTTCTGATCTGATCTTTATGATTTCTTTCCTTCTATCTTTGGCGTTTTTGTTGCTCTTCTTTCTCTAATTGCTTTAGGTGTAAGGTTAGGTTGTTTATTTGAGATGTTTCTTGTTTCTTAAGGTAGGATTGTATTACTATATACTTCCCTCTTGGAACTGCTTTTGCTGCATCCATAGGTTTTGGGTCATCGTATTTTCATTGTCATTTGTTTCTAGGTATTTTTTGATTTCCTCTTTGATTTCTTCAGTGATCTCTTGGTTATTAAGTAGTGTATTGTTTAGCCTCCATGTGTTTGTAGTTTTTACAGATTTTTTCCTGTAATTGATATCTAGTCTCACAGCGTTGTGGTCAGAAAGGATACTTGATACGATTTCAATTTTCTTAAATTTACCAAGGCTTGATTTGTGACCCAAGACATCATCTATCCTGGAGAATGTTCCATGAGCACTTGAGAAGAAAGTGTATTCTGTTGTTTTTGGATGGAATGTCCTATAAAAATCAATTAA
>NC_041224.1:104354569-104355192 GCF_002837175.3 Physeter macrocephalus | reverse complement strand
ACCATTTTCTTAATTGTTTTGGGTTTGTTATTGTAGGTCTTTTCCTTCTCTTGTTTTTCCTGCCTAGAGAAGTTCCTTTAGCATTTGTTGTAAAGCTGGTTTGGTGGTGCTGAATTCTCTTAGCTTTTGCTTGTCTGTAAAGGTTTTAATTTCTCTGTCGAATCTGAATGAGATCCTGGCTGGGTAGAGTAATCTTGGTTGTAGTTTTTTCCCTTTCATGACTTTAAATATGTCCTGCCAGTCTGTTCCAGCTTGCAGAGTTTCTGCTGAAATATCAGCTGTTAACCTTAAGGGGATTCCCTTGTATGTTATTTGTTGCTTTTCCCTTGCTGCTTTTAATATTTTTTCTTTGTATTTAATTTTTGATAGTTTGGTTAATATGTGTCTTGTGGTGTTTCTCCTTGGATTTATCCTGTATGGGACTCTCTGTGCTTCCTGGACTTGATGAACTATTTCCTTTCCCATATTAGGGAAGTTTTCAACTATAATCTCTTCAAATATTTTCTCAGTCCCTTTCTTTTACTCTTCTTCTTCTGGGACCCCCTATAATTCGAATGTTGGTGTTTTTAATGTTGTCCCAGAGGTCTCTGAGACTGTCCTCAATTCTTTTCATCTTTTTTTCT
>NC_041224.1:104331926-104354034 GCF_002837175.3 Physeter macrocephalus | reverse complement strand
CCTTGCTCCTTCATCTGCTGTGTGTTTCTCTGTCTTCTCATTTTGCTTAACTTACTGTGTTTGGGGGTCTCCTTTTCACAGGCTGCAGGTTCATAGTTCCGTTGTTTTTGGTGTCTGCTCCCAGTGGGTTAGTTTGTTTCAGTGGGTTGTGTAGGCTTCCTGGTGGAGGGGACGGGTGCCTGTGTTCTGGTGGATGAGGCTGGATCTTTTCTTTTTGGTGGGTGGTCTGCATCTGGTGGTGTGTTTCAGGGTGTCTGTGACCTTATTATTATTTTAGGCAGCCTCTCTGCTGATGGGTGGGGTTGTGTTCCTGTCTTGCTAGTTGTTTGGCATAGGGTGTCCTGCACTGTAGCTCACTGGTCGTTGAGTGGAGCTATGTCTTGGCGTTGAGATGGAGATCTCTGGGAGATTTTCTCCATTTGATATTATGTGGAGCTGGGAGGTCTCTGGTAGACCAATGTCCTGAACTCGGTTCTTCCTCCTCAGAGGCACAGGCCTGACATCCGGCCAGTGTACCAAGACCCTGTCATTCCCACGGCTCAGAATAAAAGGGAGAAAAAAAGAAGGAAAGAAAGAAAGAAATAAAATAAAATTAAGTTATTAACATAATAAAGAAATATTTAAAATTTAAAAAATTTTAAAGTAATAAAAAGAAAGAAAGAAAGAAGAGAGCAACCAAACCGAAAAACAAATCCACCAATCATAACAAGTGCTAAAAACTACTAAAAAAAAAAACCCAAGAAAACGGACAGACAGAAACCTAGGACAAATGGCAAAAGCAACGCTATACCGACAAAATCACACACAGAAGCGTACACATACACACTCACAAAAAGAGAAAAACGAAAAAAATGTATATATATATCGTTGCTCCCAAAGTCCACTGCCTCCATTTGGGATGATTCGTTGTCTGTTCAGGTATTCCACAGAGTCAGGGTACATCAGGTTTACTGTGGAGATTTCATCCGCTGCTCCTGAGGCTCCTGGGAGAGATTTCCCTTTCTCTTCTTTGTTTGCACAACTAAAAAAAAAACCCAAGAAAACGGACAGACAGAAACCTAGGACAAATGGCAAAAGCAACGCTATACCGACAAAATCACACACAGAAGCGTACACATACACACTCACAAAAAGAGAAAAACGAAAAAAATATATATATATATCGTTGCTCCCAAAGTCCACTGCCTCCATTTGGGATGATTCGTTGTCTGTTCAGGTATTCCACAGAGTCAGGGTACATCAGGTTGACTGTGGAGATTTCATCCGCTGCTCCTGAGGCTCCTGGGAGAGATTTCCCTTTCTCTTCTTTGTTCGCACAACTCCCGGGGCTCAGCTTTGGATTTGGCCCCGTCTCTGCGTGTAGGTCTCCTGAGGGCGTCTGTTCTTCGCTCAGACAGGACGGGGTTAAAGGAGCAGCTGCTTCGGGGGCTCTGGCTCAGGCCGGGGGGAGGGAGGGGTATGGAATGCGGAATGCGGGGCGATCCTGCAGCGGCAGAGGCCGCTGTGACGCTGCACCGGCCCGAGGCGCGCCGCGCGATCTCCCGGGGAAGCTGTCCCTGGATCCCGGGACCCCGGCAGTGGCGGGCTGCACAGGCTCCTGGGAGGGGAGGTGTGGAGAGTGACCTGTGCTCGCACACAGGCTTCTTGGTGGCGGCAGCAGCGGCCTTAGCGTCTCGT
Organism: Physeter macrocephalus; assembly: GCF_002837175.3. Taxonomy (NCBI): domain Eukaryota; kingdom Metazoa; phylum Chordata; class Mammalia; order Artiodactyla; family Physeteridae; genus Physeter; species Physeter macrocephalus. Next base: position 104,352,357 of record NC_041224.1, on the reverse strand, counting down.
GCCCGTCTCTGGAGCTTGTTTAGGTGGCGCTCTGAATCCCCTCTCCTCGCGCTTCAGGAAACAAAGAGGGAAGAAAAAGTCTCTTGCCTCTTTGGCAGCTCCAGACCTTTTCCCGGACTCCCTCCAGGCTAGCCGTGGCGCACTAACCCCTTCAGGCTATGATCACGCCGCCAACCCCAGTCCTCTCCCGGCTTCCGACCGAAGCCTGAGCCTCAGCTCCCAGCCCCCGCCCGCCCCGGCGGGTGTTCTATAGGAGCAGTTCCACGTGTAGATGTATTTCTGATGTATCTGTGGGGAGGAAGGTGATCTCCGCGTCTTACTCTTCCGCCATCTTGAAGCTCCTCCCCTATTCATTATTCTTTAATGCTGGTAGTGACCCACTAAATTGATGTCATGGCCCACTAGTGGATTATGACCCGTAGTTTGAAAAATGCATATTGCCTTATAAAATGTTTCTCAGAATGTGATCCAAAGACGTCCCCCAAAATGCACACTATAACAGAATCTCCTGGGGTTCTTATTTAAAAATGCAGATTCCTTTATTCCTTTCCTGGACTCTGAACATGAATACATTTGCCTGTGGCAATGGCTCCCAGCCTCTATTCTCATTCCATCATGGGCCTAGGATTAGGGTTGGGGTGATCTCAAACCATGGGTTCCGAGGAGTAAGGATGGACTAAAGATAGAAGCTAAGCTCAGTGCTGAAGAAGGCTTAACAGGCATCAGTCCTGAGGGGCGGGGGGAGAAGCTACAGGACAAATAGACCAGCGATCAGGAGGTAAGAAGAGCAGAAACAGACTGAGGAAAGCAGAACAAGGAGAGGAGGCTGAGCCTTGGTGGATTTGAAGTGCATAACTGAGTTGCCCTGAGTTAGGGCCACTCTCTGTTGTGCTGGCCAAAAGCAGAGTCTGAGAGTGGGGCCTGGGATTCCAAGTGAAATAACATCCCCAGGAGATCTTTATGCAAATAAAGTTGAAGAGACATTGTCCATTGCCAGGCATAAATAATGTCGTTCACTCTCCAAGAAGGAGAAGATTAAAATGTGCAGCTGCAGGCAGGAAATAAATGTTAGCCATCCACCGAAGTGAGGTTTAGTTACTTCCCCATTATCGTAAAAGGCACATTTGCTTCTTTCAGTGGAGTCTCCCTTCTCTTGCTCACCATAGTTTCAACAAAATATTTGATCTTTCACCAGGCACCCATCATTGGTTTTAGCTATTACCTGAAATTCAGATCCACTTCTCACTACACAGGGCTCGCCTCCAGCCAAGGACATATGAGGGCAAACGTGTTAACCAGACTGAAACAAGATTTCTGAAGAAGATGGCTTTCAGGTTGTTCTCAGCAAAAAATTTCATCATCTTAAAAACCAAATCCAGAAAGCTAATAGATTAATTTTTACTGAAGAAAATGTAACTCTCAGGAAGACGAATGCTGTGTTCCTCTCCCGGAAGGCAATTTACCTGAGATACTAAATTATCAGAATGCTGCTTGGTGACTGTGGCATCACAGGAAGCAGAACTAGTCAGGCAAGCCTCCTGCCCATTGAGGTTGGAATGGATGCATTTCAGGCCCTCTCTAGGGACACACTTGCCCCCAGGGCAGTAGCTTCCAATCCTGGGGCACTTGTCATTCTGGACATTTTAGAGACACACTGCTGGCAGAAGAATCTCCAAATGTAACTTTTCTTTCTCATTTTCATAAAACAAAGTTTTCAAACCTTTTTCTTCTATTTGTTTATTACAGAAAACTCAGACAAGTAAAATACACAACATAAAAGATACCCTCCCAGAGAAAACTGCCATTAACAGCCTGATGATTCTTCCAGACTCTTCGGTTTCCATCCATTGTTGTTCTGATCTTTTCTGAGCATGGTAGCCCCCTGACCCCTCCCTTCTCCACACAGGGGTGGGTCCTAACTCTGGGTGAGGAACAGGGGACAGGGCAGAGGGGCAGGCAGAGCACACAGTTCACCAGCTTCTCAGGGTGGAACGCAGATGTGCTGAATGCCACGGCAGCAGTTTGAGCAGACAGTGGTGTGCGCCACAAAACACAGACACCCTGGATGTTTGCTTAGCCTACGTTCTCTTGTAACTGAAATTTCCCCTTGAATTTCTCCCTGCTCAGGGAAGCAAAACTGGTCAGTTGAAAGCAGGTGATAATTATCAATGACATTCATGGACCATTTATCTTGTGCCAATCACTGTTTGAATATTTCTTGAGGAGCTACTTTGTTCCAAGTGCTTTCCCACACACTGAAAACGTAGAAACAAAACAAAACAAAACCCTGCTCTCGCAAAACTTCCATTCTCACGTGGAGGCAATTTTTCAAAGAAGTGAGATAAGTAGAATATTAAATAGTGATAAATGCTATGGAGGATAATAAGTCAGGAAAGAGGGGTGGGCTGGAGGAGAGTAGGATTTTAAATGGTCAGGAAGACCTCTTGGAGAACGTGATATTTGAATAAGCACCAGAGAGAGGTCAGGCAGTGAGCCACGTGGGAAAGCATTCTAGGCTGAGGGAACAGCCAGTGCCAAGGCGCTGGCAGCCAGATTGGCTGGGTTGGAGTGTGGGAATAAGGAGAATAGAGGAGATGAGGTCAGAGGCTAATGGGTAGAGAGAAGGGCTAGTTTGTGTTGGGTTTTGTTTAGAGGCCACCGTAGTGACTTCAGCCTTTCCTCTCAAGTCAAAGGTAGTGACTTGAGTCCTTGGGTGTGGGAAGTAGAAGAGTGAAATACTCTGATTTCCTTTTCAGAAGCTCCCTCTGGTTGCTGTGCTGAGAGCAGAGTGTTGGGGCCCAGGGTAGCCGGACAACTACTGTAACACCCCAGGGGGCAGGCAATGGAAGCTGGGACGGAGGCAGTAGCAATGGAAATTGTTAGGATTTCCATTGATGGGTGGCAAGTTTTGGACATGTTTTAAAGATGGATCTGTCAGGATTTGCTGACCAATTAGAACTAGGTTTCAGAGAAGGAGGGGAACCAAGGCTGACAGAGCAACCAGAAGGACAGAGTTGCCATTTCCTGTGACAAGGGAAACCGTGGGGAAGCAGGTTGTAGGGGGGAAGATCAGGTGTTCAGTTGGATATAAGTTTGAGGTGCCTACTAGGCATAAAAGTGGAGAGAACTGTCCTGCAGGCATATATTTGAGAATGCCAGCATGTGACATACAAAGAGACCAACTAGGGAGAAGTAGGTAGAGAAAAAAAAGGGTCTAACGACTATCCCTGGGTCACGTCATTGCAGGACAGAAAGGATGGTCACGTCTCAGGTCTCAAATGACTCCCTGGGACGGCCACCAAGTGTGGGTTCTTGGATTTGCACAGGAAAGAATTCAAGAGTGAGCCATAGTTAAGTGAAAGAAGGTTTATTCAGGGAGATACACACTCCACAAACAGAGTGTGGGCCATCTCGGAAGGTTAGAGGCCCCAAGGTAAGGGGTTGTCAGTTTTTACAGGGGTGGGTAATTTCATAGGCTAATGAGTGGGAAGAGGATTCCAGCTATTTTGGGGAAGGATGGGGGTTTCCAGGAAATGGGCCACCACCCACCTTTTGACCTTTTATGGTCGGCCTTGGAACTCTCACCTGTGGGTGTGTCATTTAGCTTGTGCTGTTGTGTTACAATGAGCGTATACTGAGGCTCAAGGTCTACTGGAAGTCGACTCGACTGCCATCTTGGACTTGGTTCTAACCAGTTTATGTCGTGTCCTCAATGGTTGTGCTCTGCCCCCTTCCTGTCTCAACACCACTATTTAGAGATCTGGGAGGTGAAGAAACACCAGGATATGAAACTGAGGTTGAGAACCCAGTGAGATGGGGGGAAACTAGGAGTGGGAAGGCAAAGTGAAGGAGTAGGGGATGGTCGACCGTGACAGATACTGCAGATAGCCAGGGGAGACCAGCTGGGTTTGGAGGTGTGGGAATTGTTAAGAAGCTCAACAGCAGTAGTTTTGGTGGAGGTGTGGGGGAATGAAAGCTCAGTGGGAGTGGTTTCAAGACAGTATGTGAGAAGAGGAATTGGAAACAGAATAGAAAATTCTTTCTGCAAGTTCTACTCTAAAGGGAAAGAGATAAATGGGGTGGTAGCCAGAGGCGGATGTGAGGGTCCAGAGAGGGCTTTTGATTTTGATTTTTTCATGGCAGGATCAATTACACTTTGTTTGTATGTTGGTGGGCATGATCTACTAGAGAGGGGGAAATGATGATACAGGGAAGAGAGAGGAGCATCACTGGGATGGTGTCCTTGTGTAGAAGAGAGGGAGGGGACCTAACGTATGAGTGGAGAGGTGCACAGACAGACCTCCTCCGTGGTACCAGGACGGTAGGCAGAGTACCCAGGCACAGACACTTGTTAGCAAATTGAGGTCGTGGTGGAGTTTATTGACATTGTCTTCTCATTGCTTTTGGATTCGCAGTGAAATATAAAGCAAGTCATCAGCTGAGAATGAGGTTGGGGCAGGAAGCGTGGGAGGTTTAAAGAAAGAGAAGCACTCTGAGGAGAGAGGAAGAATGAATGGATTAAAGAAATGCATGCTTGCCCGAAGTGCTTTTTAGTAACATTCATTAATCATTACAGTAGCGTTATGCAGAGGAACTAGTCTCCTCATCTAAAAATAAGGAAGCAGGATGATAAAACAGATACCCACCAGTAAAGCAAGACCTCGTGAGAGGCAGCCTTCACTAGCCAAGAGTAAAAGCAAGGCGTACGTGGTTAAAAGACCTGTCTCAGATCCTGATGACTTTCAGGGCTTGGTTCTTGTGTATCTGTAGGATTTGCCTTTTTTTAAAAAAAAACTCAGTGACTGAGGCTCCATCCCGTATAATGAAAAGGGTCTAATTAGCACAGTATTATAAAATATGAAAATTGACCCAGCCCTTTCTGTCTGCCAGTTAGACCGTATGACACCAGGCAGGAGTTCTATTTACAACTATCAGGTCGTTTCTGAGCCCTCCTGCCTCTTGGTTTGAATTCAGTTAGGCTTCCCACAAGCTAGCATACTTCTGGTTCTAGCTTAAGAACTGTTCTATTACTTACAGTCACTGCACAAAAACATTGCCTGAGAATGATAAATATGGTCTCTCAAAGTCCAGATCTTTCCTAAGGACTAAAAGAGGATATTTTAATCAAATTAAAGAGAGTTCGAATATTTATCATTTCAGTCCTTCAAGTTGATCATGTTTGCATGCACCACCTCTCTGACTCTAATTTGAGAAGAGTTTTCTCTGTATAATTCAACTTACCAAATAATAAAAGAATTTACTGTCACTATTCATTACTTTTCCTTGATCCCAGAGTAACAATTTTACCTTGCTGTGTCAATACAAATGGTGACAACTACTGATTGTGTGGACATTCAGTCTAGTTCCAAATACTTTTTTTTTTTAACTTATTTTTATTTTTGGCTGCCTTGGGTCTTCGTTGCTGCGCGCGGGCTTTCTCTAGTTGCGGCGAGCGGGGGCTACTCTTTGTTGCGGTGCCCGGGCTTCTCATTGCAATGGCTTCTCTTGTTGCAGAGCACCGGCTCTAGGCTCACGGGGCTCAATAGTTGTGGCTTGCGGGCTCTGGAGCACAGGCTCAGTAGTTGTGGCACATGGGCTTCGTTGCTCCGTGGCATGTGGGATCTTCCCGGACCAGGGCTCGAACCCATGTCTCCTGCATTGGCAGGCGGATTCTTAGCCACTGCGCCACCAGGGAAGCCTCCAAATATTTTAATCAAAAATATGTGTAACGATGCATATCTGCCAAGTGTTAATTAAAATAATTTTTTTTCTGCCTTCTTCCCCATTTTAAGCAGCCATTATGACTTTGGCATATGTCTTTATCAGAAAAGGAAATATCTACTTTTTTGTTTTGCGAGGAATACATGAGGAAAGATAGTAAGTACTTTATGGCTTAAATAGCCTAACTAAAATCTGACACAAAGAGCCCTCATTCAGATGCTAGTTTTGAGATATCGACCCAAATCAATCTGAATTTGATTGGGAAAAGTGTTTTTTTGGCTCACTTTGGCCTAGAGATACAGCATCAGAAGTTTCATAAATAAGGTGTGCAAACTTGACCCGATGTGCCTTTGGAAAAGAATGCTCTTTTGCATGAACTGAAACCCCGCACCTTTTCTCTTCATTACCACTATTTTCTGGATTCCAAGCTAAACCAGAAGTGAGAAAATAATATCTCAGAGTTCTCTTTGACTCCACTTAGATACATCTGCTCTGCAAGAACACATTTTTAAAATGTGTTGTATCAATAATTTTATTGTATGACATTTATCATCACCAGCAAGATAGATTATGTACCCACCATTAAAACACTCAACTACTTCACTTTTAGGGTTTAGCTGAAAGGAGATATGGCACCCTTTTGACTCACTCACAGGACAGAATACTTATTGAATGCCTAACCTATGTCAGCCATTGTACTAGTACCTGGGAATACAAAATAAGGGAGAATGTGTGCTTGTAGTGTGTGTAGCCCACTCAGACAGAAATGAACCTGTTAAGGGAAAATTCTATAAGGAAAAATGCTTATCTGGTGGGCTCATTCTGAGCACCAGGATATTGATTACCTTGGCAATTTTTAGACAGGTGGAATCGATTGAGGTAGCTGTCTATAATATTTGAGAAATTATTTCTAATTTTCGTAAAGTTAATCAAAGGACGGCCACCAAGTGTGGGTTCATAAAGTTAATCAAAAGGGCTGCACCCTTTTCTGCTTGTTCAGATTCTACTGGGAGCTATTCCTGCTCCGTGCTGCTCTGGCCTTAAACAGCTGCTTCCTTGTATCAAGGCACTTGTTGCCAATTTCAGAGTTCTGTTTTTTGATTTGCAGATGTACGGGTTCAGATGTTATAAAACAGGGTCTCATAAATTTTATTTCTTAGGAGATTTGCTCTGTTAAGTAAGCTTGGCAAAATGCTTGCCAATATATACTCATTAACTGGGAAGAGTTTCTCGATTTGCATATTGCTGATGCTTTCTGTCTCTATTCTGAATGTTCCTGAAGCCTCTGAGGAAAAATAACATATGGGTTGCATTTGAATTGGAAAAGAATTCTCCTACTGCACAGAAATTACAGGTGTCACAGTGCTTATTACATATCTTAACCTTTAGACACCCTTCTGTTTAGGCACCATCAAAGTTCTAGGAGCTCATGTTCTAACAGGGCTTATACATTTATAATGTAGTTATACACAGAATTCTGTGAGATTAAATAAGACGGGGTAATTAATTGCCCTAGGGGTTGGGGGTTTCCAGAAGGCTTCAGGAGCTAAACCTTGAGAAAACACTAGGCATTTGCCAGGGAAACAAGTGCAGAAGATTTTCAGCTAAAGAGAAAAGACATAGAGGGGTAAACTTTCATTACCTTTAATTTCGTCATTATTTTTAAGTAATTAGAATCTAGTTTACTACAGTTCTACTACCAAAGATGAGGGCCAACCCTGGAAGATGAGAAGACTTGCTCTTCAACTTCGACTTTATGCATTGCACACAGACCAGCTCTCCTGAAAAGCTGTTAAACTCCTTTTCACATCCAAAGTATCTGTCCTGCGCGCTCATTCACTCAGGACATTTGCTTTAGCTTTTTAAGGCAGCAATTCTTTATTTCAAAAGGTTCAAGATAAAACCTCAATAAGTGGTCATAACCGATATAGTACTCTTTCCAGGAATAATAGTATTTTAACAGGTTGATTCTAAATGCAAAAAGGTTTACTGAAAATTAGTGAATCTTCATTTGTGGAATTTTTGTCATTTTGGTAGAATTGGTGGGGATATGTCTTAGTACAGTAACTTTAATGTCGACTCTCACAGCATGGACAGAACTGTGTGAAGTATTATCCCTCCCTTCAATAATCAGATGTTAACGTTGTCTCTTAGCCATGGTAATCTTTGTTTCATTTGCCCTTTATAACCAAGATTATATTTTTCCCAATCCAGGAGGAACTGATTTCACTGGAAGCTGTAATATCTTATTCAGACTTAATTTGTTTTAAAACAAGGAAGAGAGATGGAATTTTTTTTAATGCAGAGAAGCATTTTACTCATTTAGCTGAACAAGATTGCATTAAAAGAGTGTTTTTCTTTTGTAATGAAGCTTAAAAAATGGTAATTTACCTAACTTTTTTCATTTTTGTGAAAAGCCTCCGATCACTATTCTGGTTTCCCTACTAGTAAGTGAAAATGTAATGGGAATACATTAATTACATTTTCTAATAAGATTCTGTAGCTATTGGTCCTAAACTCTAGGGAAGCCATAAGTCCCTAATTACAGCTTATCAGTGGCAATGAAGTCTTTCAACTACTCCTTAGATGTAGAGAAAAGGAAAACGAGTCGCTAATAAATTTTAGAAAAGATTGAAAGCTTTTTCTATGGCTGTCAAGGGGCCCACCATTGATCTGTGGGAGAAAAATCCCACCCCGCATTTGGGAAGTCTTTACTGTAGAGTAGCTCTTATTTTCCTGAGATAACCTTAGGACTTGGGTTCTTGGTGCAGTGGCTCTTGTGGCAGTGGGTTGGTCTTAGGCACAATGGCTCTGACTGCCTTTGCAGACTCTGGGCCTGCTCACCATTCACATTTTCAAGTGTCCCAGTTTCAAAAACCTGGAGTTAACCACTCAGGGTGAGGCAGAGAGTGGATGAAAGAGAATCACTATAAACTGGAGAAGCAGGACAAAGATGAGATGTGGTGTTTAGTGTGAAGGATGAGGATGGAGTGCAGGAGGCTGAATGGTTAATCCAGCAAAGCTCCTTGGGGCCATGCAGGGAGCCTGGGATGATACTCAGAGTTTCTCAGCTGCAGCCTTTCAGGGGTGGCTTCTGTGTCTTGCTTATGAGGTCCAGGAGATGCAAAGAGCCCTTTCTTTAAATTCTTTTGGTCGGGTCCCTGCAGTTGTAGTATGCTTGAACTGGAACCCTATATTTGGTTTTGTGTCTGAAGGATTTTTTTTTTTAATTTTATTTATTCGTTTATTTATTTTTTGGCTGTGTTGGGTCTTCGTTGCTGTGTGCGGCCTTTCTTTAGTTGCGGTGAGCACGGGCTACTCTTTGTTGCAGTGCGCGGCTTCTCATTGTGGTGGCTTCTCTTGTTGAGGAGCACGGGCTCTAGGTGCTTGGGCTTCAGTAGTTGTGGCACACGGGCTCAGTAGTTGTGGCTTGCGGGCTCTAGAGCACAGGCTCAGCAGCTGTGGCACATGGGCTTAGTTGCTCCACGGCATGTGGGATCTTCCCAGACCAGGGGTCGAATCTGTGTCCCCTGAATTGGCAGGCAGATTCTTAACCACTGCACCACCAGGGAAGCCCATGTGTCTGAAGGATTCTAAACACCTCACTCCTGGTTTCTTGCCTCCTCCTCATGGGACACCCGAAGGTTAGCCAGCATTTTGTTTATCTACAGCTGTGTAGCAAAAAACCACAAACACAGCTTAGATGCTTAAGACAGTTACAATATTTTCCTTTTTAAAATTGTTCTTATTTATTTATTTTTTGAAACTTTTTATTTTATATTGGAATAAAGTTGCTTAATAATGTTGCATTAGTTTCAGGTGTACAGCAAAGTGATTCAGTTATACATATACATGTATCTATTCATTTTCAAATTCTTTTCCCATTTAGGTTGTTACATAATATTGAGCAGAGTTCCCTGTGCTATATGGTAGGTCCTTGTTGGTTATCCATTTTAAATACAGCAGTGAGTACATGTCAACAATATTTTCCTTTGTCCTTACAAATCTACAACTTGGGCAAGTGCCCATGGGAACAGCTATTCTCTTCTCTGTGGTGTTAGGTGGGGCTGTTTGACTGGGGTCTGGAGGAACTGCCTTCAAGATTTCTCACTCACATGGCTGGAAAGTTGGCACTGGCTGTTGCCAAGCAGCTCAACCATGCCTGTGAGCCTAATACTTTGAGCCTTTCTGTGAGCTGCTTGGGCTTCCTCAAAGCATGGTGGCTGAATTCCAGGGGAATCAGGCAAAAGTTGCTTTTCTAACCTAGCCTTGGAAGCCACTCAGTGTCACTTCCACTGCATTCTATTTATGAAAACAATCACAAGATTGTTTTGTTTGGTCCAAGATTGACCAAATTCTAGGAGGAAGGGACTTGGACTCCTCACTTGATAAGGAAGTGGCCAAGTCCTAGAAAGACCTATTATTATGGCCGTCTTTGGAAAATGTAACAAAGTGGTCCCTTTCACTGAGAGGAGTCCTGTTCATGAGGCATCTGATGCTCTGTGTTCTCTCTATCCAAGTCTCACCAGCCTTCAGGCTCCTGATTCCTTCATGGAATCTTCTGAATATACTACAGCCCTCATCAAACCTTTTTTATGTACCAGCTGCCTAATGAGATTATGATGTCTGGATTACTCTTTTAAAATTAATTTTAAATTAGCTTATACACTAGATTTCTCATCTGTAAAATTAAGCAATGTGGAATAATTTCACAGGTTCCTTCAGCACTAAGATTCTCTCTCTCTGTATCTTTCTTAGTATTAAGAAGATTATTATGTACTATGAGGAACGTTCTATGCAACAACTGTCTTATACCCTTCAAAATAGCAGGGTCATGAAAGACAAAAGAAGGCGGAGCTGTTCCATAAAAAAGGGGACTAAAGAGATGTGACAACTAAATGCAATGTGTGATCCTGGATGCAATTCTGGATATAGGAAAAATGCTGTAAAGAACACTATTGGCACAATTGGCAAAATTCAAATACTATCTAAACAATAGGCATTATGCAAATATGCATAGAATTTAAATGAGTTTAATTGGAATATATTTGAATTCCAATACTTAGAGTGGCATGACTGACATGACAGCTATCATAAAAATCAACAGTTGTTTATATTCCAAATAAATAAACACCCATCAATCAACAGTGAGGCATGGTCAGGTGAGGCAAATAAGTGGAAAACGTTTAACCAAATATTCTCCCTTTTAGTGACCCAGCAGCAGCTCAGCTCAGCGTTTCCCTGATTCATCTGACCTTCTTCCCAACCATGAGAGCCTCCTGCCCCTGCAGGCAGTAGAGAAATGGAGAGAGCGCTCAGCTTCTGCTGTAGCTCTGATTGATCGCATCCCTGTTTGCACCAGCCTTACTGACACCCTTTGGATTCAGGACTTTGCCCACATCTTGTCTGTTCCATTGGGATCTGCTCATTTGCCCGCCCAGTTCTAAAATTGGACAGGTCCCTCCTCTTAATTCAAAGTCCCTACCTTCCCTCTACGGAGTCTGGGTCTGTGGGATTCCATGCTATGGGGTAACCCTTATGAGTCCTGGATCCTCATTGCCCTGTTCCTGTAAATAACGGCATCAGGTTCAAATAAGAATTCAGTCTCCCAGTCCCCACCTACTGCCAAATAGCGATTCCAATCTTTAAATTGTGTCTGTCATAAATATCAAATAAATTTTAATATTAAGGAGGGGGTCTTACTTATTTCACGATGGAAGCATGCTGGTCTTTACCTTCCTGTCCTCCACCTGGTCCTCAGGCTGATTCACCTGTCAAGCCGCCTCCCAGCCTCTTTCCACCCAGTCCACTTTTCACCCCCTCCCCTCTCTCCCGCGCTTTATTATGAACTCAATTTGGCTTCTTTCCTTCATTTCCCCTCTCCTCCCGTCCTCTGGGCTTTTTCCTCACCCATTTCTGATTCTGCTCTGGTGTTTGCAAGTATAGGAACTGTCCTGGGACTGATAAACAGAGGGTGAGGAAGAGAGAGAAGATAAACTAGCAAACACAAGATTCTCCTTTCTAAATGGGAGGAGAGAGAGGGACTGGAAACATGTAGACGTTAATATTGTTTTTAACTCCCATCAAAATAGGTCATCGTAAAACACCACATAAAAGGGGCTTCCCTGGTGGTGCAGTGGTTGAGAGTCCGCCTGCCGATGCAGGGGACACGGGTTCGTGCCCCGGTCCGGGAAGATCCCACATGCCGCGGAGCGGCTGGGCCCGTGAGCCATGGCCGCTGAGCCTGCGCGTCCGGAGCCTGTGCTCCGCAACGGGAGAGGCCACAACAGTGAGAGGCCCACGTACCGCAAAAACAAACAAACAAACAAAAAAACACCTCATAAAAGGCATGTTGCTTCAGAGACCACATCACATAGCGTCCAGCCTCCATGGGCATTCCTATGGCCTCTGTCATATCCAGGCTTGTTTCTGGAGTACTAGAAGCAAAAGGGCCACATTTTTGTGGTCAAAGAACCCACAAACCAGGTACTGGTCATGCCTTCAGAGGTCAGTCCACTCACGTAAATGAGCAAGTTCGGTGTCAGCCAATGGGGAGTGATGAGGACCGTGCTGAACTGAAGAGTGAATATTCCATCTAAATGGGCACCCAATGCTATCAGGTTTGATTTTTCAAGAGGAACTGAAATTTAAGATTTTCATGTGAAATCTCCTGTTTTGAAGTTGCTACCAACTAGCTTAAAAATCATAAACACATGTCCATGGCCCATATGAGCCCCTCCCCACCATTGGCAGTTTGCAAACTCTGAGCCCCAGAACCAAGTCCACCATTTTGGAAAGAGGTGTTTCCTACTTCTGTTTAAATCCATGCCTGCCATTACTTTCCTGTCTTGGCAGATCCAGAGTGACTGTTTCAAACAGGTCTAGACTAGACTTGGATGAAAGGAAAGTCTGTTTTGGGGTTGCCTTTTGTGAAAGGGCCATTTCTGTTTCCTTCGGCTGTTACCTGTGAACTCTCCATCCTCCAACCCCTACACCTCCTGGGGATATAGGGAACTCAGACACTAAAAACATGAAACTAAAGTACCTTTCCTCTACATGTTTTATTGAAGTAGAGAATAAATGTAGTGTACAAACACATGTGTAATGTCTAAGGAATGGTTAGTAGTCAACACTCATGTACCCAGGCCAGACAACAAAATATACTCCAGAACTTTCCTCTACCTTATCCTGATCTCATCCCCTCTCTCCTCCAGAATATTAACCACTATTATGAATTTTAGTGGATATATAGTTAGGTTATTTAGTTTTAGTGATAACTATCCCCTTGTTTCTTTTAATATATTTATTACCTACATATGTACTCTAAAATATATTGTCTAGTTTAATCAACTTTGAACTTTGTCTATCTCAAATTAAAATGCATACATTCTTCTGCGATCTGTCTCTTCTGGTCAACATTATGTTTAGGGGATTCATCCATGTTATTGAGTATAATCATAAATTATTTCTTCTGCTGTATATCACAACTTTATTTCTCCATTATACTGTTGATGGACATTGGGTTGCTTCCAGTGTTTTGCTATTATTAGCAATGTTGTGTAAAAATTATTGTACATTCTCTCCTAGAGTATATGCACAAGAAATTTTTAGGATATGTTATATAGTGAGATTACTGGCTTGTAGGATGAGTGAATGTTCTATTTTGCCATTTGCAGTTTTCCAAAAGTGGTTTTGCTGAAGAGGTGGTTTTCTCCAAATTGTTTTCCATGGTTTTGTGCCAATTTACATCCCACTGGCAGTGTATAAGATTCTTGTTGCTGCACATAAATTATTAGGCCATAAGTAACATTGTCTAACTGAGATCTTCATTTTTTTCTGTGAATCCAGCTAATATAAAAGGCAAGACACCAGCAAAGTTTTCAACAACACACTTTATTATAGGTTCGCCTTAGGAGAAAACAGATCTTGGAGTTTTCAAGAATCCGATATTGTCATTATTTTGATCTAAAATGATCCCACTGTCCTAAAAATACCCCAGGGATTCTTAGAGGATAGATCACTCCCAGATATTAAGAATATCATGAAAAAAGTTTTTTATCATGATGGACTGGAAGGGATATACACACACACACACACATACACACACACACACACACACACACACACACACTTTTTTTTTGGTGATCAAGTCATTTATTATATTTTCATCCTGGTATCATAAATTTTGATTACAAATTGTGCAAATCCACCATTACCTTGTGAACAACTCTCTATTAATGATGTAGGAAATTTTTATTTTATTCTATTCGTTTTGATTGACAACTTAATCTTAATGTTACGAAAAGTTATACAAAATGCAAATTAAGTGGATCTGTTCTAAATCTCAAAAGATTTCATTTTCACATATCTGCATATAAAGTGAAGAATGCAAGATCTTTAAAATGTATTAAATCTACATATCTGATCTTCCAGGCATACAATCCAATGACTGAAAATTAATACTCCTTAATCAGAAAACAAAGTTAATTCCTGACACTGCAACAATTTGTCTTGCCATGTTGTGATAGTTGTAGAGAACTAAAATAGCATGACAACACAAATCCTACTGACTTGTGGCATTTCTAAGAAAAAGGTTAAAACTGCATTCTGCAGCCATGCAAATTAACATAGAACTCCTCTATAGCCTCAGGTACTGGAACAAAACAGGAGCAGTTCTCAGTAAAACTAAGCTGTTGAGAATAAACAGTCAGAAGTCAAAACACTAAATAGGAGCCATCAATTATTTGTTTCCCTAAGCCGCTGAAGCTTAGAGCTCCCACTAGGGAGCTGATGCACCACATCATTACAAGTGTACTGCTAGGTGTAGGGAGGGCCATAGGAAGTCAAAGGGCTGATCATTTTTAGATTCATTTTTTAAAAATTGAAGTGTTAAAAAGGTCTTTGTCATCTTGATACATATATCATTCTTTCTATTTGCTAGGATCACATGAATGGAACTATATCAAGAAGGCATGAATTTGAGTATTTATTCAACAGCAAATGGTTCACATTCATGGGTTATACACTGTGCCAGGAAAAAGTATGGGCCATACTTGTAAAAGTTTATATCTATGGGGACCCACAACTTCAAGCTATGTTATATGCAATAGAAAGATCCAAATACACTTTACTGATTAGTCATACATATGTGCTCACTAAGGGCTAATAGAGTTACTTGAAAAGCCCAGAAAAAAATCGATTTAACTGTATATTTCTACCCTGCCACTGAAAAAGAGAAAATATTCAATTACAACAGCATTTGCCTAGGAGCTAAATGTTGTATCACCACAACTGGATCTAACCAGCAGAACCTATTGAAAGACCATGGTTTGGCCAATAGGTTTTTGACAAAGGTGCAACAACAATTCAATGAAGAAAGTTTAGTCTTTTCAACAAATTGTGCTGGAGGAATTGGACATTCATAGACAAAGAAAATGAACCTCAACATACACCTCACTCAAAAATTAACTGAAAATGGGAGGTGGAGTCAAGATGGCATACTAGGGGTATGCGGAATTCGCATCTCCTCACAACTAGGGCACCTACCAGGTACCACTGGGGGATCATGGACACCTAACGGGATGGGAGGATCACCACTCGACCGGCTTGCGGGATTTGGTTCCCAGGCCACAGGTCAGGCCTGAGCTCCTGTGGTGGGAGCTCCGAGTCCAAGCTGCTGGACTAACAGAGAACCTCAGACCCCAGGGAATATCAATCGGAATGAGGTCTCCTGGAGGTCCTCATCTCAGGACCAAGACCAGCTCTATCCAACTACCTGCAAACTCCTGTGCTGGAAGTATCAGGCCAGACAACAAGTAAGACAGGAATACGGCACCACCCATCAAAAAAAAAAAAAAGAAAGGACAAAAAAATATGTTACAGACAAAGGAGCAAGGTAAAAATGTACCAGACCAAATAAATGAAGAAAAAATAGGCAACCTACCTGAAAGAGAATTTGGAGTACTGATAGTAAAGTATGATCCAAAATTTTGGAAACAGAATGGAGAAAATACAACATTTAACAAGATCTAGAAGAACTAAAGAGCAAACAAACAGTGATGAACAGCACAATTCCTGAAATTAAAAATACTCTAGAAGGAATCGATAACAGAGTAACTGAGGCAGAAGAATGGATAAGTGAGCTGGAAGATAAAATGGTGGCTATAACTGGCAGGGAGTAGAATAAAGAAAAAAGGATGAAAAGAATTGAGGACAGTCTCAGAGACCTCTAGGACAACATTAAAAGCACCAACATTCAAATTATAGGGATTCCAGAAGAAGAAGAGCAAAAGAAAGGGTCTGAGAAAATATTTGAAGAGATTATAGTCAAAAACTAACCTAACATAGGAAAGGAAATAGTCAATCAATTCCAGGAAGCACAGAGAGTACCATACAGGAAAACCCAAAGAGAAACACACCAAACACATATTAATCAAACTAGCAAAAATTAAATACAAAGAAAAATTATTAAAAGCAGCTAGGGAAAAGCAACAAATACCATATAAGAGAATCCCCATAAGGTTAACAGCTGATTTTTCAGCAGAGACTCTGCAAGCCAGAGGGTGTGGCAGGACATATTTAAAGTGATGAAAGGGAAAAACCTACAAACAAGATTCTTCTACCCAGCAAGGGTCTCATTCAGATTCAATGGAGAAATTAAAATCATTAGAGACAAGCAAAAGCTAACAGAATTCAGCACCACCAAACCAGCTTTACAACAAATGCCAAAGGAACTTCTCTTGGCAGGAAACACAAGAGAAGGAAAACACCTACAAAAAGAAACCCCAAACAATTAAGAAAATGGTAATAGTAACATATATATTGATAATTACCCTAAATGTAAATGGATTAAATGCTCCAACCAAAAGACATAGACTGGCTGAATGGATACAAAAACAAGATCCATACGTATGCTGTCTACAAGAGACCCACTTCAGACCTAGGGACACATACAGACTGAAAGTGAGGGGATGGAAAAAGATATTCCATGCAAATAGAAATCAAAAGAAAGCTGGAGTGGCAATTTTTCTATCAGACAAAATAGGCTTTAAAATAAAGACTATTATGAGAGATATAGAAGGACACTACATAATGATCAAGGGATCAATCCAAGAAGAAGATATAACAATTATAAATATATATGCACCCAACATAGGAGCACCTCAATACATAAGGCAAATGCTAACAGCCATAAAAGGGGAAATCAACAGTAACACAATCAGAGTAGGGGACTTTAATACCCCACTTTCATCAATGGACAAATCATCCAAAATGAAAATAAATAAGGAAACACAAGCTTTAAATAACACATTAAATAAGGTGGACTTAATTGATATTTATAGGACATTCCATCCCAAAACAACAGAATATGCTTTCTTCTCAAGTGCTCATGGAACATTCTCCAGGATAGATGATGTCTTGGGTCACAAATCAAGCCTTGGTAAATTTAAGAAAATTGAAATCTGAAGCCCATGCACCTAGAACCCGTGCTCCGCAACAAGAGAAGCCACCACAATGAGAAGCCCATGCACCACAACAAACAGTAGTCCCTGCCCACCGCAACTAGAGAAAAGCCCGTGTGCAGCAATGAAGACCCAACACAGCCAGAAATAAATAACTTAATTAATTAAAAAAAACTGTAAAAAATACAAACACATGGAGGCTAAAAAATATGCTACTAAATAACCAAGAGATCACTGAAGAAATCAAAGAGGAAATCAAAAAATACCTAGAAACAAATGACAATGAAAACTTGACAACTCAAAACCTAAGAGATGCAGCAAAAGCAGTTCTAAGAGGGAAGTTTATAGCAATACAATCCTACCTCAAGAAACAAGAATAATCTCAAATAAACAACCTAACCTTACACTTAAAGCAATTGGAGAAGGAAAAACAAAAAAAGTCCCAAAATTAGCAGAAGGAAAGAAATCATAAGGATCAGATCAGAAATAAATGAAAAAGAAATGAAGGAAATGATAGCAAAGATCAATAAAACTAAAGCCTGGTTCTTTGAGAAGATAAACAAAATTGCTAAATCATTAGCCAGACTCATCAAGGAAAAAAGGGAGAAGACTCAAATCAATAGAATAGAAATGAAAAAGGAGAAGTAACAACTGACCCTGCAGATATACAAAGGATCATGAGAGATTACTACAAGCAATTCTATGCCAATAAAATGGACAACCTGGAAGAAACGGAAAAATTCTTAGAAAAGCACAACATTCTGACACTGGCCCAGGAAGAAATAGAAAATATGAACAGACCAATCACAAGCACTGAAATTGATACTGTGATTAAAAATCTTCCAACAAACAAAATCCCAGGACCAGATGGCTTCACAGGCGAATTCTATCAAACATTTAGAGAAGAACTAACACCTACCCTTCTCAAACTCTTCCAAAATATAGCAGAGGGAGGAACACTCCCAATTCATTCTATGAGGCTACCATCTCCCTGATACCAAAACCAGACAAAGATGTCACAAAAAAAGAAACCTACAGGCCAATATCTCTGATGAACATAGATGCAAAAATCCTCAACAAAATACTAGCAAACAGAATCCAAGAGCACATTAAAAGGATCATACACCATGATCAAATGGGGTTTTTCCCAGGAATGCAAGGATTCTTCAATATACGTAAATCAATCAATGTGGTACACCATATTAACCAATTGAAGGATAAAAAAACCATATGATAATCTCAATAGATGCAGAAGAAGCTTTTGACAAAATTCAACACTCATTTATGATAAAAACTCTTCAGAAAGTAGGCATAGAGGGAACTTACCTCAACATAATAAAGGCCATATATGACAAACCCACAGCCAACATCATTCTCAATGGTGAAAAACTGAACCCATTTCCTCTAAGATCAGGAACAAGACAGGGTTGCCCACTCTCACCACTCTTATTCAACATAGTTTTGGAAGTTTTAGCCACAGCAATCAAAGAAGAAAAAGAAATAAAAAGAATCCAAATCAGAATAGAAAAAGTAAAACTGTCACTGTTTGCAGATGACATACTACACATACTATACATAGAGAATCCTATACACAGATACTATACATAGAGAATCCTAAAGATGCTACCAGAAAACTACTAGAGCTAATCAATGAATTTGGTGGAGTAGCAGGATACAAAATTAATCCACAGAAATCTCTTGCATTCCTATACACTAATGATGAAAAATCTGAAAGAGAAATTAAGAAAACACTCCCATTTACCATTGCAACAAAAAGAATAAAATACCTAGGTATAAACCTACCTATGGAGACAAAGACCTGTATGCAGAAAACTATAAGACACTGATGAAAGAAATTAAAGATGCTACAAACAGATGGAGAGATATACCATATTCTAGGATTGGAAGAATCAACATTGTGAAAATGACTATACTACCCAAAACATTCTACAGATTCAATGCAATCCCTATCAAACCACCAATGGCATTTTTCACAGAACTAGAACAAAAAATTGCACAATTTGTATGGAAACACAAAAGACGTCGAATAACCAAAACAATCTTGAGAAAGAAAAACAGAACTGGAGGACTCAGGCTCCTGAACTTCAGACTATACTACAAAGCTACAGTAATCAAGACAAGTATTGATTACCAAGTATTGTACTGGCACAAAAACCAGAAATATAGATCAATGGAACAGGATAGAAAGTGCAAAGATAAACCTACACACATATGGTCACCTTATCTTTGATAAAGGAGGCCAGAATTTACAATGGAGAAAAGACAGCTTCTTCAATAGATGGTGCTGGAAGAACTGGACAGCTACATGTAAAAGAATGAAATTAGAACACTCCCTAACACCATACACAAAAATAAATGCAAAATGGATTAAAGACCTAAGTGTAAGGCCGGACATTATAAAACTCTTGGAGGAAAACATAGGAAGAACACTCTATGACATAAATCACAGCAAGATCCTTTTTGACCATCCCCTAGAGAAATGGAAATAAAAACAAAAATAAACAAATGGGCCCTAATGAAACTTAAAAGCTTTTACACAGCAAAGGAAACCATAAACAAGACGAAAAGACAACCCTCAGAATGGGAGAAAGTATTTGCAAATGAAGCAACTGTCAAAGCATTAATCTCCAAAATATACAAGCAACACATGCAGCTCAGTATCAAAAGAAAAAAAGGTTCTGATGAACCTAGGGGCAGGATAGGAATAAAGATGCAGAGATAGAGAATGGGATTGAGTACATGGTGGGGGGGAAGGGTAAGCTGGGAAAAAGTAAGAGAGTAGCATTGACATATATACACTACCAAATGTAAAATAGATAGCCAGTAAGGAAGCAGTTGCACTGCACAGGGAGATCAGTTCAGTGCTTTGCGACCACCTAGAGGGGTGGGATAAGGACTGTGGGAGGGAGATGCAAGAGGGAGGGGATATGGTGATATATGTATGCATATAGCCGATTCACTTTGTTATACAGCAGAAATTAACACAACACTGTAAAGCAATTATACTCCAATAAAGATGTTCTACCATATGACCCAGCAATCCCACTACTGGGCATATACCCTGAGGAAACCATAGTTCAAAAAGAGTCATGTACCCCAATGTTCATTGCAGCACTATTTACAATAGCCTGGACATGGAAGTAGCCTAAGTGACCACTGACAGATGAATGGATAAAGAAGATGTGGCATATATATATATATATATATATATATATATATTATATATA
>NC_041224.1:104326680-104331280 GCF_002837175.3 Physeter macrocephalus | reverse complement strand
GCTTAGCTATAAATCTAACAAAATATGTACAAGATCTATATGAGGAAAACTATAAAATTATGATGAACAAAATCAAGGAACCAAATAAATGGGGAGATATTTCATATTCACAGAAGATTTAATATTGTCAAGATGTCAGTTCTTCCCAACTTGATCTGTATATCTAATTCAATGCCAGTCAAAATCCCAGGAAGTTATTTTATGGATACTCAACTTCAAGACTTAATATAAAGCTACAGTAATCAAGACAGTGTGGTATTAGGAAAAGAACAGACAAATAGATCAATGGAATGGAATGGAGAGCCCAGAAATAGACTCCCACAATTATAGTCAACTAATCTCTAAGAAAGGAGCAAAGGCAATACAATGGATCAAAGTTAATCTTTTCAACAAGTATGCTGAAATAACTGACATCCGCATGCAAAAATTGAATCTAGACACAGACCTCACACCCTTCACAAAAATTAACTCAAAATGGATCAGACAAATGTAAAATGAAAAACTATAAAATTACTGAAATATAACATAGGAGAAAACCTAGATGACCTTGGATATGGCAATGACTTTTTAGATACAACACCAAAGGCATGACCCGTGAAAGAAATAATTGATAAGCAGAGCTTCATTAAAATTAAAAAATTCTGCTCTGTGAAAGACAACATCAACAGATTTAGAAGACAAGCCAGGGACTGGGAGAAAAAATTTGCAAAAGACACATCTGATAAAGGACTGTTATCCAAAATATACAAAGAACACTAAAAACTCAACAATAAAAAACCAAACAACCTGATTTAAAAATGGGCCAAAGACCTTAACAGATACCTCACCAAAGAAGATATACAGATGGCAAATAACCATATGAAAAGAGGCTCCACATCATATGCCATCAGGGAAATGCAAAATAAAAAAATGATGAAGTATTACTGCATACCTATTAAAATGGCCAAAATCTGGAACACTGACAACATTAAACGTTGGTGAGGATGTGGAGCAACAGGAACTCTCATACATTGTTGATGGAGATGCAAAATGGTACAGGGACTTTGGAAGACAGTTAGGTGTTTTCTTAAAAAACTAAACATACTCATATCATACAATCCAGCAATTGCATACACTGGTATTTCAAAGGTGTTAAAAACACATCCACACAAACATCTGGGCATAGGTGTTTGTCTATAGAAGCTTTATTCATAATTGACAAAACTTGCAAGCAACCAAGATGTCCTTCACTAGGTGGAAGGATGAATAAACTGTGGTATATCCAGATAATGGAATATTACTCAATGCAAAAAAGAAATGAGCTATCAAGCCGTTAAAAGACATGGAGGAATCTTGGATGCATATTGCAAGTGAAAGAAGCCAATCTGAAGAGACTGCATACAGTATGATATTCTGGAAAAGGCAAAACTATGGAGACAATAAAAAAATCAGTGTTTTCCAGGGGTAAGGGAGTAAGAGAGGGATGAATAGGCAGAGCACAAAGGATATGTAGGGCAGTGAAAATACTCCATATAATATTGTAATGATGGACATATGTCATCATATGTTTGTCCAAACCCATAGAATGTACAACAAGAGTGAACCCTATGGTAAACTAGAGACTGGGTGATTATGATATGTCAGTGTAGGTTCATACTTGGTTAAAAAAATAAAAAATACCATATGGTGAGTAATGTTGATAATGGGAGAGGTGACATATATAGAGGGGGAAGGAATAGATGGGTACTGTACCTCTTCTTTAATTTTATTGTAAACCTAAAACTGTTCTTAAAAATAAACTCTTTAAAAGATAACAATGGCAGGAATGGCCAAGATGACAGAGCAGGAAGACACTGGGCTCACCATCTTCCACAGGCACACCAAAATTACAACTACCTACAGAGCAACTACCAATGACACTAACATGAAAATTAGCAGAAAAGATCTTCTACAACTAAAGATATAAAGAAGGAACCACAATAAGATGAGTAGGAGGGGTGGAGATGAAGTATAGTCAAAACCCACACACAGGGCAGGTGACCTATGAAAAAGAGGACAATCATAATTGCAGAGATTTTCCCCAAGGGGCAAGGAGTCTGAGCCTAACATCTGGCTCCCCAGCCTGGGGTCCTGCACCAAGAAGATGAATGCCAGAACATTTGGTTTTGAAGACCAGTAGAACTTGTTTTGGGGAGACTCAGAATGTTGTAGGAAACAAAGACTCCACTTTTAAAGGGCATACACAAAATCTCACAGCTCCAAGACTAAGGGCAGGAAAGGTAATATGAAAGGTCCCTGGATCAGACCTACTTGCTGATCTTGGAGAGTCTCCCAAAGAGGCAGGAGGAAATTGGGACTCAGCTGGGGACATAGACACTGAAAATTTGGGGGAGTTTATTTTACCACAAGGACACTGGTGTGGGCAACTGCTATTTTGGAGTCCTTTGTCTAGTTTATTAACACTGGGACCCAGCCCACCCACTAGCTGGTTGGTACCAGTCCTGGGATAACCCAGGCCAAGAAGCTAGCCACACAGGGACACAGCTCCACCCACCATCAGGCTGCCTGTTATAGGCCTCCCTGAGCTCCCCAGCTGCCACAGACCCCAACCTCACCCACCGGAGACACAGGACTTAGCTCCACCTACAAGTGGGCTGGCATTACCTTGCTACCATCATGGCCCTGCAGCCAGCCATGTTGGAAACCAGCCCACTGACCAGCAGGCCAGTACCAGCCCTGAGATACCCGGGGCCCCAGCCTTACCCACTAGTGGGCCGATACCAGCCTCAGGACACCTTGGACCCCTCAGCCATCTGTCCTGGGATCTGGCCCCATGCACTAGTCGGCCAGTACTAGCCCGGGTACCTGATCTCACCCACCAGTGGGCTGGCACCAGCCCCAGGACCCCTGTGGCCCCACAGCCAGTCACATCAGGACCTGCCCTGCCCACCAGAAGACCAGCACCATCTCCAGGACCCCATGGACCCCAACCCTACCCACCAGCAAGCCAACACGAGCTCTGGGACCCCAGCCCCAACAGCCAGCCACCCCAGGCCCAACACCACCCACCAGTGGGCCAGCATTAGCCCTGGGCTCCACCAGGTTTCTGTAGCCAGCCACCCCATGACCTGGTCTTGCCCACCAGAAAGCTGGCACCAGGACTGTGACCCCTCAGGCTGTGCAGTCAGCAGGAGCCTTACCCACCAGCAGCCACTGGCCTCTGCATTAGTCAGGGCTTGACAATCAACCAGGCCAGGGGCCAATTATGCCTACCAGCATACCCACAGTAGTCAGCCCACCACAATTGGAAGAACATGTTCCAAACGAAAGAACAAGATAAAAGCCAGAAGAACTAAGTGAAGTGGAGATAAGCAATCTACATGATGAAGAGTTCAAGGTAATGATCATGAAGATGCTTATAAAACTCAGAAGAAGAATGGATGAACACAGTGAGAAAAGAAGTGTAACAAAGAGTTAGAAAATATAAAGAAGAACCAAACAGAGCTTAAGAATAAAATAACTGAAATAAAAGATAAGCTAGAAAGAATCAACAGTAGATTAGATGATACAGAGGAACAGATCAGAGAACTAGAAGATGGAATAGTGGAAATCACTGAAGCTGAACAGAAAAAAGAGAAAAGAATTTTTAAAAATGAGGACAGTTTAAGAGATCTCTGAGGCAACACCAAGTGTACTAACATTCACATTATAGGGGTCCCAGAAGGAGAAGAAACGGGCAGAAAACATAACCTGGAAAAGGAAACAGACATACAGGTCCAGGAAGCACAGAGTCCCAAACAAGATCAACCCAATAAGGTCCACACCAAGAAACACTGTAATTAAAATGGAAAAACTAAAGACAAAGACAATAAAAGTCACAAGGGAAAAGCAACTAGTTATGTGCAAGGGAACTCCCATAAGACTATAAGTTGACTTTTCAGCAGAAACTCTACAGGCCAGAAGGGAGTGGCATGATATATTGAAAATGATGTAAGGAAATAAAAACTACAATCAAGAATACTCTAGCCAGCGAGGCTATCATTTGAAGGAGAGATCAAGAGTTTTATGAAAAGCAAGAGCTAAAAGAGTTCAGCAGTACAAAACCAGCTTTACAAGAAATGTTAAAGGGACTTCTCTAAACAAAAAAACAAAAGGCCACAACTAGAAATATGAAAATTACAAAAGGAAAAATCTCATTGGTAAATGCAAATATACAGTAAAGGTGCATAAAGAAGACGTGGTACATATATACAATGGAATATTACTCAGCCACAAAAAGGAACGAAATTGGGTCATTTGTAGAGATGTGGATGGACCTAGAGACTATCAAACTGAGTGAAGTAAGTCAGAAAGAGAAAAACAAATATCATATATTAATGCATATATGTGGAATCTAGGAAAATGGTATAGATTATCTTATTTGCAAAGCAGAAATAGAGACAGAGATGTAGAGAACCAATGTATGGATATCCAGGGGGAAAGACGGGGGGTGGGAGGAAATGGGAGATTGGGATTGACATATATACACTATTGATACTATGTATAAAATAGATAACTAATGAGAACTTACTGTATAGCACAGGGAATTCTACTCAATGCTCTGTGGTGACCTAAATGGGAA
>NC_041224.1:104324760-104326670 GCF_002837175.3 Physeter macrocephalus | reverse complement strand
AAAAAGAGGGGATATATGTATATGTATGGCTGATTCACTTTGCTGTACAGTAGAAACTAACACAACACTGTAAAGCAACTATACTCCAATAAAAATTAATTTTAAAAAATACAGTAAAAGTGGCAGGTCAACCACATACAAAGCTAGTAGGAAAGTTAAAAGACAAAAGTAGTAAAATCATCTATATCTGTAATAAATAGTTAAGGGATACACAAAACAAAAACATGTAAAATATGGGGGGGCATAGGAAGGAGGCCAAAGGGAGAACAGGAGAGGCAGGCAGGAGGGGCCCTCAGCGAGGAGCGGGGAGAGGAGCAGAGGGTGTTTGCCCCGCCCACTCATGCACGGGGAGCCTGCTGAGCTCCCAGGCTGGTTCCCTGCCCTCCAAAGCCCCCTCCAGGCTGCGTGGGTCCTTGGGGATATAGGAGGGAGGCCAGGATATCAGGAGAGGCAGGCAGGAGGAGCCATCCGGGAGGAGCGAGAGAGGAGTGAGGGGGTTTGCCCCACCCACTTGGTCCTGGGAAGGCTGCTGAGCTCCCAGGACGGTTCCCTGCCTTCCAAGGCACCCCCCTCCCCACCTCTAGTGCATTAGTCCTGGGGGCATAAGAGGGAGGCCGGGGAGATCAGGAGAGGCAGGCAGGAGGGGCCCTCCCAGACCTGGGGAGGAGGAGAAGAGTGGAGGGTATTTGCCCCACCCACTCGAGCCCAGGAAGCCTGCTGGGCTCCCAGGTGAGGACCCCTGCCCTCTGAGACCAGGAGTGGGGGACAAGACTGGGCCCCTTCTGTTCCTTGAGCCTAAGCTCCACCCCTCACAGCTCCCAGGGACTTTTCCAGCCCTGTGGGTCTTAAGCATAGACCCTGCCCATGGCCCATACTTTGCCCTAGCTTAGGCCCCACCCTCCAGAGCCAAGGCCTTTCCCCCCCACCCTTTGATGGCTTCACAGGCAAATTCTATCAAACATTTAGAGGAGAGCTAGCACAGATGCTTCTCAAACTCTTTCAAAAAATTGCAGAGGGAGAAACACTCCCAAATTCATTCTACAAAGCCACCATCACCCTGATACCAAAACCAGAAAAAGTTATCACAAAAAAAGAAAATTATAGACCAATATCACTGATGAACATAGATGCAAAAATCCACAACGAAATACTAGCAAACAGAATCCAACAGCACATTAAAAGGATCATAAACCATGATCAAGTGGGATTTATCCCAGGGATAAGTGTTCTTCAATATATGCAAATCAATCAATGTGATACACCACATTAACAAATTAAGGAATAAAAACCATATGATCATCTCAAGAGATGCAAAACAGCTTCTGACAAAATTCAACACCCACTTGTGATAAAAAGTCTCCAGAAAATGGGCATAGAGGGAACATACCTCAACATAATAAAGGCCATATATGACAAACCCACAGCAGGCATCCTACTCAATGGTAAAAAACTGAAAGCATTTCCACTAAGATCAGGAAAAAGACAAGGATGTCCACTCTTGCCACTCTTATTCAACATAGTTTTTGGAAGTCCTAGCCACAGCAATCAGAGAAAAAAAAGAAATAAAAGGAATACAAGTTGGAAAAGAAGAAGTAAAACTGTCACTGTTTGCCAATGACATGATACTATACATAGACAATCGTAAAGATGTCACCAGAAAACTACTAGAACTAATCAATGAATTTGGTAAGGTTGCAGGATACAAAATTAAGGCACAGAAATCTCTGGCATTCCTATACAACAACAATGAAAAATCAGAAAGAGAAATTAAGGAAACACTCCCATTTACCATTGCAACAAAAAGAATAAAATACCTAGGAATAAACCTGCCTAAGGAGGTGAAAGACTTGTACTCAGAAAACTATAAAACACTGATGAAAGAAATCAAAGATGACATAAACAGATGGAGA
>NC_041224.1:104314379-104324729 GCF_002837175.3 Physeter macrocephalus | reverse complement strand
TACTAGAACTAAGCAATGAATTTGGTAAGGTTGCAGGATACAAAATTAATGCACAGAAATCTTTGGCATTCCTATACACCAACAACGAAAAATCATCAGAAAGAGAAATTAAGGAAACACTCCCATTTACCATTGCAACAAAAAGAATAAAATACCTAGGAATAAACCTGCCTAAGGAGGTGAAAGACTTGTACTCAGAAAACTATAAAACACTGATGAAAGAAATCAAAGATGACATAAACAGATGGAGAGATATACCCTGTTCTTGGATTGGAAGAATCAATATTTTGAAAATGACTATACTAACCAAAGCAATCTACAGATTCAATGCAATCTCTACCAAATCACCAATAGCATTTTTCACAGAATTAGAACAAAAAATTTTATAATTCGTATGGAAACACAAAAGACCCCGAATAGCCAAAGCAATCTTGAGAGAGAAAAATTCAGTTGGAGGAATCAGGCTCCCTGACTTCAAACTATACCACAAAGCTACAGTAATCAAGACAGTATGGTACTGGCACAAAAACGGAAATATAGATCAATGGTACAGGATAGAACGCTCAGAGAGAAACCCACACACATATGGGCACCTAATTTATGACAAAGGAGGCAAGAATGTATAATGGAGAAAAGAGAGTCTCTTCAATAAGTGGTGCTGGGAAAACTGGACAGCTACATGTAAAAGAATGAAATTAGAACACTCCCTAACACCATACACAAAAATAAACTCCAAATGGATTAAAGACTTAAATGTAAGACCAGACACTATAAAACTCTTAGAGGAAAACATAGGAAAAACACTCTTTGACATAAACCACAGCAAGATCTTTTTTGACCCACCTCCTAGAGTAACAGAAATAAACACAAAAATAAACAAATGGGACTTAATTAAACTTAAAAGCTTTTCCACAGCAAAGAAAGCCATAAACAAGACAAAAAGACAACCTTCAGCATGGGAGAAAATATTTGCAAATGAAGAAACTGACAAAGGATTATCTCCAAAATATACAAACAGCTCATGGAGCTCAATATCAAATAAACAAACGATCCAGTTAAAAAATGGTCAGAAAACCTAAGTAGACATTTCACCAAGGAATGCATACAGATGGCCAAGAGGCACATGAAAAGATGCTTACCATCACTAATTATTAGAGAAATGCAAATCAAAACTACAATGAGATATCACCTCCTGCCAGTCAGAATGTCCATTATCAAAAAGCTAGAAACAATAAATGCTGGAAAGGGCTTGGTGAAAAGGGAACCCTCCTGCACTGTTGGTGGGAATGTAAATTGATACAGCCACCTTGGAAAACAGTATGGATGTCCTTAAAAAACTAAAAGTAGAACTACCATATGACCCAGCAATCCCACTACTGGACATATACCCTGAGAAAACCATAATTCAAAAAGAGACATGTAACACAATGTTCATTGCAGCACTATTTACAAAAGCCAGGACATTGAACCAACCTAAATATCCATTGACAGATGAATGGATAAAGAAAATCAGAAAGAGAAAAACAAATACTGTATGCTAACGCATATATATGGAATCTAAAAAAAAATAAAAATGGTACTGATGAACCTAGTTGCAGGGCAGGAATAAAGAGGTAGACATAGAGAATGGACATGAGGACATGGGGTGGGAGGGGGAAGCTGGGGCAAAGTGAGAGTAGCATCAACATATATACACTACCAAATGTAAAATAGTTGTCTGGTGGGAAGCAGCAGCATAGCACAGGGACATAGGCTCAGTGCTTTGTATGACCTAGAGGTGTGGGATAAGGAGGATGGGAGGGAGGCTCAAGAGAGAGGGGATATGGGGAATTGTGTATGCATATGGCTGATTTGCTTTGTTGTGCAACAGAAAATTCAAAAAGAGACATGTAACACAATGTTCATTGCAGCACTATTTACAAAAGCCAGGACATTGAACCAACTAACACAGTGTTGTGAAGCAATTATACTCCAATAAAGATCTATTAAAAAATGTAAAATATGGTGTCAAAATGGTAAATGTGGTGGTGTGGGGGGAGTACAAATGCAGGGTTGTTAATATGTATTTGAGCTTAAGAGAGAAGTAAATTAAAATGATTATTTTTATATAAATATATATATATAAAATCATAAACCTCATATATAACCTATATATAAACCTCATGGTAACTACCAACCAAAAATCTATAATAGTGATACACCAAAAAAAAGAGAAAGAATTTAAACATAACATTGAAGATAGTCATCAAATCACAAGGGAAGAAAACAAAAGAAGAAAAGAACAAAAAAGAATTACAAAAACAACCCCAAAACAATTAAGAAAATGGCAATAAGTACATACATATTAATAATTACTTTAGATGCAAATGGGCTAAATGATCCAATCAAAAGATGTAGAGTGGCTGAATGGATACAAAACAAGACCCATATATACACTGCTTATAAAAATCTCCCTTCAGATCTAGAGACACAAACAGACTGAAAGTGAGGGGTTGTAAAACGGTATTCCATGCAAATGGAAATGAAAAGGAAGCCAGAGTAGCAATACTCATATCAAACAAAATACACTTTAAAACAAAGCCCGTGGGCTTCCCTGGTGGCGCAGTGGTTGAGAGTCTGCCTGCTGATGCAGGGGACATGGGTTTGTGCCCTGGTGGGAAGATCCCACATGCCGCAGAGCGGCTGGGCCCGTGAGCCATGGCCACTGAGCGTGCGCATCCGGAGCCTGTGCTCCGCAATGGAAGAGGCCACAACAGTGAGAGGACTGTGTACCAGAAAAAAACAAAACAAAACAAAAAACACAAAGCCTGTAACAAGAGACAAAGAAGGACATTACATAATGAACAAAGAATCAAACCAAGAAGAAGATATAACAATTGTAAATATATGCACCCAACATAGGAGCACCTAAATACATAAAGCAAATATTAATAGACATGAAGGGAGAAATTGATAGTAATGTAATAATAGTAGGGGACTTTAACACCCCACTTACAATGCTGGACAGATGATCAATACAGAAACTCAATAAAGGAAACTCTGGTCTTAATGACACATAGATCCGACGGGCTTAATATATATAAAACATTCCATCCAAAAACAGCAGAATACACATTCTTTTCAAGTACACATGGAACATTCTACAGGATAGATCACTTGCTAGGTGACAAAACAAATCTCAGTAAATTTAAGAAGACTGAAATCATATCAAGCACCTTTTCCAACCATGTCATGAGACTAGAAATCAGCTACGTGAAAAAAATGCAAAAAACACAAAACATGGAGGCTAAACAATATGCCACTAAACAACCAATGAGTCAATGAAGCAATCAAAGAGGAAATTTTAAAATACCTGGAGGCAAAAAATATATTAAAAATAATAAAAAATAAAAATAAAAATAAAATAAATAAAATACCTGGAGGCAAATGAAAATGAAAACATAATGATCCAAAATCTATGGGATGCAGCAAAAGCAATTCCAAGAGGGAAGTTTATAATGATACAAGCCTACCTCAGGAAACAAGAAAAATCTCAAATAAACAACATAACTTTACACCTAAAATAACTGGGGGGGGGGGAAAAGAACAAAACCCAAAGTTAGTAGAAGGAAAGAAATCATAATAATCAGAGCAGAAATAAATGAAATAGAGACTAAAAAATTCAATAGAAAATATCAATGAAACTAAGAGCTGGTTCTTTGAAAAGATAAACAAAATTTATACGCCTTTAGTCAGACTCATCAAGAAAAAAAAAGGGCACAAATCAATAAAATCAAAAATGCAAAAGGAGAGGTTACAACTAACACCACAGAAATACAAAGGATCATAAGAGATTACTATGAACAATTATACACCAACAAAATGGACAAATTCCTAGAAATGTACAATTTCCCAGGACTGAACCAAGAACAAACAGAAAATACGAACAGACCACTTACCAGTAATGAAATTGAATCAGTAATTTTAAAAGAACAAAAATAAAACAAAACAAAAAATCAACCTCCCAGCAAACTCCAGGACCAGGCAACTGTGAAGTGAATTCTATCAAATATTTAAAAAGCGTTAACAACTATTCATCTAAACTACTCAAAAAAGTTTTCAGAGGAAGGAACACTTCTGAACTCATTCTGTAAGACCAGAATCATCCTGATGTCAAAACCAGACAAAAATACCACAAAAAAGGAAAATTACAGGCCAATATCTGATGAACATAGATGCAAAAACTTTCAACAAAACATTAGCAAACCAAATTCAACAATACATTAAAAGGATAATACACAATGATCAAGTGGGATTTATCCCAGGAATGCAAGGATTTTTTCAATATCCACAAATCAGTGTGATACACCACATTAACAAATTGAAGAATAAAAATCATATGATCATCCCAATAGATGCAGAAAAAGCTTTTGACAAAATTCAACATTCATTTATAATAAAAACTCTCAACAAAGTGGGTATAGAAGGGAAATATCTCAACATAATAAAGACCATATATGACAAGGTCACAGCTAACCTCATATTCAATGGTGAAAGGATAAAAGCATTTCCTCCAAGATCAGGAAGAAGACAAGGATGCCCCCACTCACCTCTTTTATTCAACAGAGTATTGGAAGTCCTAGTCACAGCAATCAGACAAGAGAAATAAATAAAAGGAATCCAAACTGGAAAGGAAGAAGTAAGACTATCACTGTTTGCAGATGACATGATACTATATAGAGAAAATTCTAAAGGAACCACAAAAAAATACTAAAACTAGTTAATGAATTTGGTAAAGTTGCAGGATATGAGTTAATATACTGGAATCTGTTGCATTTCTTTTTTTTTTTTTTTTTTTTTTTTTTTGCGGTACGCAGGCCTCTGACTGTTGTGGCCTCTTCCGTTGTGGAGCACAGGCTCTGGACGCACAGGCCCAGTGGCCACGGCTCACGGGCCCACCCGCTCCGCGGCATGTGGGATGTTCCCGGACCGGGGCACGAACCCATGTGCCCCGCATCGGCAGGCGGACTCTCAACCACTGCGCCACCAGGGAAGCCCTGTTGCGTTTCTATATGCTAACAATGAACTACCAGAAAGAGAAATTAAGAAAACAATCCCATTTACAATGACATCAAAAAGAATAAATTACCTAGGAATAAATCTAACTATGGAGATAAAAGACCAGTACTTGGAAACTATAAGAATGATGAAAGAAATTGAAGACAACACAAACAGATGGAAAGATACACTGTGCTCATGGATTGGCAGAATCAATATTGTTAAAATAACCATACTATTTAAGGCAATCTAAGATTCAATGCAGTTTCTATAAAAATATCAAAGACATTTTTCCCAGAACCAGAACAAATAATTCTAAAATTTGTATAGAAACACAAAAAACACAAAATAGGCAAAATAATCTTGAAAAAGAAAAACAAAGCTGGAGGTATCACACTTCCTGATTTCCAACTACACTACAAAGCTACAGTCACCAAAGCAGTATGGTACTGGCACAAGAACAGACACATAGATCAGTGGAATAGAATAGAGTGCCCAGAAATGAATCCACACTTATATGGGCAATTAATTTACAACAAAGGAGGCAAGAATATACAATGGGGAAAAGACAGCTTCTTCAATAAATGGTGTTGGGAAAACTAGACAG
This sequence comes from Physeter macrocephalus, assembly GCF_002837175.3. Lineage (NCBI taxonomy): Eukaryota > Metazoa > Chordata > Mammalia > Artiodactyla > Physeteridae > Physeter > Physeter macrocephalus. The sequence goes on along the minus strand of NC_041224.1, from coordinate 104,319,085 downwards.
ATACATGCAAAAGCACCAAACTGGACTACCTTCTCACACAATATATAAGAATAAACTCGGGCTTCCCTGGTGGCGCAGTGGTTGCACATCCGCCTGCCGATGCAGGGGAACCGGGTTCGCGCCCCGGTCTGGGAGGATCCCACATGCCGCGGAGCTGCTGGGCCTGTGAGCCATGGCCGCTGGGTCTGCGCTCCGGAGCCTGTGCTCCGCAACGGGAGAGGCCGCAGCAGAGGGAGGCCCGCATACCACAAAAAAAAAAAAAAAAAAAAGAATAAACTCAATATGAATTAAATATTTAAATGTAAGACCTGAAACTTAAAACTTCTAGAAGAAAACATAGGTAGTAAACTCTTCGACATCAGTCTTAGCAATTTTGTTGGGATGTGTCTCCTCAGGCAAAGGGGAACAAAAGCAAAAATAAACATATGGGACCACATCAAACGAAAAAGCTTTTGCACAGTGAAGGAAACTATCAACGAAATGAAAAGGCCACCTACTGAATGAGAGAAGATATTTGCAAGTGATATAGTCAACAAAGGGTTAATATTCAAAATATACAAAGAACTCATGCAACTCAACATCAAAAAACCAAACATCCTGATTAGAAAATGGGCAGAAAAACTGCCCATCCTGATTAGAAAATGGGCAGAGAAACTTCTTTTACAAAGAAGACATACAGATGGCCACCAGGCAGAGGAAAAGATGTTCAACATCACTAATCATCAGAGAAATGCAAATTAAAGCCACAATGATATATCACCTCATACCTGTCATAATGACTATTATCAAAAAGACAACAAATAACAAGTGTTGGCAAGGATGTGGAAAAAAAGGAAACCTCGTGTACTATTGGTGGGAATGTAAATAGGTGCAGCCAGTATGGAAAACATTATGAAGATTCCTCAAAAAATTAAAAATAGAACTACCTTACAATTCAGTAGTTCCACTCCTGGGTATTTTTCCAAAGAGAACAAAAACACTAATTTGAAAAGATATATGCAGCTCTGTGTTCATTGCAGCATTATTTACAACTTCCAAGATATGGAAACAACCTAATTGCTCACTGATTGATGAATGGATAAAGAAGATGATACATAAAATGGAATATTATTCAGCCATAAAAAATGAAATCTTGCCATTTGCAACAACATGAATGGACCTGGAGGGTATTATGCTAAGTGAAATAAGTCAGACAGAGAAACTGTATGATTTCACTTATACATACTTATACATACATGTGTATACTTTTTCTGTCATACATTGCTGGTGGGAATGTAAGATGGTACAGCTAGTCTGGAAGGTAGCTTGATAATTTCTTTAAAAAGTAAACATATATTTATAATATTTACAATTCAGTAATTGCACTCCTGGGCATTTATCCCAGAGAAATGAAAACTGACATCCACACAAAACTTGCATACAAATGTTCCCAGCAGCTTTATATGTAACAGCCAAACCTGATAACGACCAAAATGTCAATAGGCGAATGGTTTAAACCAACTGGTACAACCATACCATGAATGAACTATTATACATGAAGCTATTTGGGTGGATCTCAAGGATTTTAAAAAAGTGAAGAAAAAAAAGCACATCTCAAAAAGATCACATACTGTGTGATTCCATTTACATAACATTGTCAAAGTGGTAAAATGAGATAAAAACAGATTAGTGGTTTCCAGGAGTTAAGGATGGTGGAGGGGATGGAAGTGGGTACACCTATAATAGGATAGTATGAGGGAGTTGGTTGTGGAGATGGAATAGTTCTGAATCCTCATTGCGGTACTGGTTATACAAATATGCACTTTCAGTAAAATGTCATAGAAATTTCCACACCTTGTACTAATGTCAATTTCCTGGTTTTAATATTGTACTATAGTCATTTATGGTGTTTGGGGAAAACTATGTGAAGGGTACATGGAACCTATCAGTACTATTTCTGCAACTTTCTATAATTGCTTAAAAATAAGGAGTTAAAAAAAAGGACTATCTTCTTGGAGCAACTCACCAGATGAAGGTGACAAATAACTGAGAAGTTCAAGAAATCCTAGTATGCTAGCTCCTTGCTAGCATAATTGAAACTCTTTCCTGACCAATGGACATGACATTTGTTTTAACCCACCTGATGCAAATATAGGAATTCATTTCTCCCTCTCCAGTGTGCAAACTTTCAATTGTTAATTAGTATAACCCACTCAAACTTAGGTTTCTAGCAACCCCCCACCCCGAGTTTTGCTCCTCCAGCCAATTCTTACTGAAACAAATACCATATTTTTACTAGTCTAGGTCCCATTCTCTGGCAAGTAAATTTATTAACCACTTTCGTGGCCGTCACATTTCCTTTATTCACCACAGAAGATTTGAAGCATTTGATGGCCCTCATGGCCTGTATAAACAGATGGGAACTTACTGTTCCAGGGGATGAACTAGGTACAGAGTTGGGGGAAGGTGGTTTATGGGTGACAGAAAGTGCAACTAAGGAAGAGCCAAGGACAGTGTCCAGGGGAAAAAGCCAGAATATCAAAGGTCACTTCGGCAGCAAAAATGTAATGCTAAGAGGGCTGGACAGAGAAGTAGAAACCAAAGAAAGATGTGGCAAAGGAAGGAATGGGGAACCATCCAAGCAGAGCAAAGGCTCAGTATGGTTGTTGGAGATGGAGCCTCCCTGAGGCAATGGATGGAAAGAAGCTGGCAATGGTGCCAAGTCAGCTGAGATGCTTGTAATAATGATTAAATAATCACAGTTACCATTTACTGAACATTTATTTGTTTCAGGCATTGTAAGTCCATTTTTTAAGCTCACAATAATTTTATGAAATAGGTATGCATTATCTCCATTTTTAAATTAGGAAACTGAAGCCCAAGGGGTTGAATAACTTATCCAAGACCTCATATCTGGAAAGTGAAGCAGGTGTTCAAAGTCACTTTGCTCTGATTCCAAAACTAATGTTCTTATCCACTACACTTAAACCCACTACCCCTCTCAGATCTCTATGTATTTGATAGTATTTAAATCTATAACTATGTCCATGTCTATGTTTACCTATATCTTCATCACCTGGAACTACTATATCTATATTTAATCCAGAATAGTGGAAAATAAGTTAAAAGTCACTACCACGTGAAATATGAATAGGAGAACAAGGCCAAAGGAAAGATACACAGACCACAATGTTCAGTGCAATCACAAAAAATGAGGGTTTCAAATGTGGCATTTTTGCTTCTTGGTACCAAAGTGAAAAGGGAAACATGGCCACTTTCAAAGTTTCTACTTGGGGCAATAAGCTAAGAAGGGTTCATTTTTGGAAGGTTTCATGGAGCAGGTGAATTTGTGCCGTGTATTTAAAGAAAGGAGGGATGCAGTTTTGTGGAGAGAATATGGTCTTTGTCACTGATTCTCAATCAGAGGTGGCTACTGCTCTGGGATGTTTAACAGAGGCTTTCAAATTGCATCCCCAGTGATTGTGGATCAGCCTCCTGGGGATGTGGCCCTCTGTTGAGAGTTCTGCCATGGGGCACTGTACTGCCAACGAGAGTGTACTAATGGGAGTGTACGGGTGAGCATCTCCCAGGTGGGTTGAAAGGAAAGGGAGGATAACTCCTGTTCTAAATAAAGGGAGTGGGATGAGTCATTCATTCATTCATTCATTCATTCTAAAAACATTCAGCATGTACCATGTGCAAAGGTAATATGAGATAGGAAAATGAAACGTACTGTGTTGGAGAATGGATGAGAATTAAGTACTTATGCCTGCCACACATTGTGTTAGGAGCTTTACATGTATTAGTTCATTTAATCTCTACCATAACTTTGTGAAGCAGGAGTAATGTCCATCTCACAGATCAGGAGACTTGAGCTCAGAGAGATTAAGTAGCTTGCCCAAGGTACCACAACTACAAAGTGGCAGGATAGAATGAAACTCAGGTGCCTTCTGTATCTAACCCCAGCCCACTTCCACTCTCCGTTTTCAGGGTCATCCCCTTCTTGAACAACTCCAGGGGCACCATTCGCATTGAATTCTGCAAGCAGTGCCCAGAACACAACTGGGGAGGGAAATCAAAATGCCTTTGATTAAAGCACACTCTTTCAAGAGGTTTATAGGCTAATTGTGGAATGAAGACCAGTGTGTGCACATTCCTAAAAACAATGTAAAATAACAGAAGAGGAGAACAGAGGTTTGAGGGATTAATTCTGCCAGGATTTGGGGTGTGGTATCTGGGAAAGTGTAGAAGAAGCAGTGTTTAAGCTGAACTGAGAAGGATGGATAAGATTATGACAGATAATTATGTAGGAGAGACAGTTTCCTGGAGAGACACTGGTATGTTCTGTAAGGCCTTTCCAGGGACTCGAGATTAGTATAATTCAGCTGGGAAAGGTTAGACTTATATCATGGAGAAGTGAACCGAGTGTAAGGGACAGAAATGGAAGATGTGAAGTCCAAGCACACACCTGTATTGATATCTCACCAATTCTGTATCCCGCCTCATCTTCTCCATCAACACAGAGAGGAATCCAGAACTGGTTAGTAGAGTGACACTGATATGTAAAATCCCATTTACTGCTCCAATAATTTAAGACCTCAAAAAATGAGAAGAGGGCTTCCCTGGTGCCGCAGTAGTTGAGAGTCCGCCTGCCGCTGCAGGGGACACGGGTTCGTGCCCCGGTCCGGGAAGATCCCACATGCCGCGGAGCGGCTGGGCCCGTGAGC
>NC_041224.1:104302605-104314261 GCF_002837175.3 Physeter macrocephalus | reverse complement strand
CGCTGAGCCTGCGCGTCCGGAGCCTGTGCTCCGCAACGGGAGGGGCCACAACAGTGAGAGGCCCGCGTACCGCAAAAAAAAAAAAAAAAATGAGGAGAGAATTCTGAAGGAGTGGGCAGTAAGTAGAGTTGGGTCTGTGGACCTAACACTCCTCTTTTCCTCCTTCCTGCTCAACATCCACATACTCTCCACCTTTGAAACATCAGACTTTCCTTCCCAATGACTTGGCAGTGCCTCTTCATGGAAAATAAAGGAATTTGTTTTGCAGCTCCAAGAATCCAACTTGGGGAGAATGAGGGCTTGCTTGGCTCACAGATAAGACATCTCTCAGGTTCTTCCTAGCCTGCTCTCAGATGTTCCTACCCCCACCTCTTGCATGGTTTGGATTTGAGTGCAGCAATCTGCACATATACCACACAGAGACTGTGAAGGAAATGAGCATGATATCAACGATGACTAGGTCTATGGATTTGAGGAAATGAAGAAATGTGTCCCATAGAGCTGATTGCTGTTTCAGAAGCAGTTTAAACTGTGTCCAGAAATTTGTTGCGTAGATCTTATTGCACTTCAGTCAGAGAATTAAAGTGTCCTAAAGTTTTGAACTCTGCCTACAGGGATGACAAGGGGCCACTGCCACCCCACCCACTGCCACCCACTATGACATGCTGCCCCACCCAGCTACAGATGTCATGACCAGCTGTATGTGGAGAATTCAGTCATTAAGGAGATACCTTTTCTGAAAGTTCTGACATTCAGTTGGAAATCTCGGTGGGAAGCAGAAGAAATCTTTGTTGGGAAGAGAAGGGTGAGCTCAGAGGGCATCATTGTAGGCTGGGTTGCCTTGCCTACACACGAGAGAGTAGATGGAAAAGGAAAATGCAGGGAGGGCTATAAAAGGAGAAGGTAGAAGAAGGAATTAAAACAAAAAAGTTTCAAAGAAAAGAGAAAGGAAGAGAAGATGGAATGTGAAAGGAGATTTGGTGTTCTACTTCTCTTAGATTGGGTTCAGCCCTGAACTTTAATTTTGGTGCAGTGGAGCAGATACCATCCCTGAGAGCCCAGCATTTGTTTGTTTCCTTTCAGTAGTTGTATCCTGTTGTCCATGGTACTGTTTCAGCTCCCATTTCAGGATCAACCCAGTCATAATATCTAGAGTTTGTTAAAAAGTAGGATGGCTATAGACCAACAGAAATCAGCCAGCCAACTTTTTGGTACCCTCTGACTCTTCTATCATTCCTTTTGACTAAGTCTCCCTGAAGGTCAGGGTTAGAAATAAACTCTCAGTGTGTTTGCCAATATACACCAGCTTGAGTTCTCCTAGCACTTTACCTGTGACTGAGCCAATGCAGGCAAGAAAGAGGAAAGGTAGGCAAAGTGTGAAAATTGTGAAAACAGAAAGATTTCTGTACTCCAGTGGGATTCATTTATGATATTCATTTAAGAGATATGAGCTGGCTTACCGTAATTTAGCAAAATATTACAACTGATTTTGAAACACGAGAGGGTCTAGGAGGCATGGGTTTCTTCTTGGCTCTGTCTTGCCTGGTCAAACCTTTTGCCTGCACCTTCCCGGGCCAATGACTATGTCAGACACTAGGGGCTTTGTTTCCATAACACATGTTTGTATTAATAATTTAGGAGACCTACAATGGAAGAAGCTGGACAGGACCCATCGGATGATGTGTAAGTAATGAGAATGAAGAGCTAGTATGGAAAGCATCTACCACAATCCAATAAGGCAGGAAACCTCAACTGCGCAGGACATTACCTCCTCAAGCCTGGAAGCCTTCCTAGGGAGGAAAGACTTTGGTTTCAGTTCTTTGGACTTCATCATACTAGAAGTGGTGTTTTCAGAGATAGTTAATGTCTCCAAAAGCAAATCAGTCTTATTTGGGGAAAAGATCCACCCTTGTTCCCTGCCCCCTACCCAGCGCATGTGCCTACCTGACTAAGGTAGAATGTATTCAATATAACAGACTCCTTAGGAGACTCTAACAAAAGGAGGCTGAAAACATTCCTCTCCCTTGCAGATATTTAAATGCTTTATAGGTGTGGCTTGGATTCCCTATACTCTGTATACATCTTTTTGAAAATAAATAAGTTAGAATATAATTATTCAAATGAAAAAATATTTCTTTTGCTTCACAAAAGATTTGTGTTTTAATAGGTTCCATTTATAATATCTGAAATTAAAATGTGATTTGACTCCAGGAATTTACTTTATGCAAAACACCTCAGAAATCAATTTATCATGGGAAATGATAATGTAGGGCTGGTGAGGCACAGTAACAACAGAAGATGGGGGAGTAAATGAGACGACAGCTCATATGTTTTCCTGTCCTGAGTTTGGTAATGAAGATGATTCTCCTGCAGGCAGGCGATGATGGAAATACGGAAACTAGAAGTCGTGAAACAGAACCTCAACTACCTGAACTCAGGCCTTGAAAAGGACCTGCAGAGACTGGATGAGGCAAATCAGGTTCTTCTCAAAAAAATTCAAGAGAAAGAAGAAACCATTCAAAGGCAGGCTTTGCAGTTGGTGGGGGAAGGGCTTCTCCTCATCTGAATGCCCCTTGGGATCAAGAGGGGGTGGGAGGAAGGTTTACTTCTTTGTCCATGGATCTTGGCATGTTATTTAAATTCTGAAACTAAACAGTGGTGCCCTCAAAAGGTTTTATATACAGATTTTTGCACTAAATTTCCACGTCAAGTTGACATTTTACTGCCACCGCATTGGGTAGTCCCTTTGGCTCCCCGAGACTTTGGCTGTAGCTTCCTAAGCTGGGGTCCTGGAAGCCTCCTTAGGACTGAGCCACACCTGGGTGACACTATTTTTCAGTCTGGAAAGAGAGATTACCCTGTCAGTAGGACAAGCCAGAGAGAGGGAGGAGCTGAACCACATCATATCTGAAAAGGAGGAAGCCCTGCGGGATCTGGAATTAGAAACAGCAAAGCTGGTAAGGAGGCGTCTAGAAAAGGACTGTCAGATGTACTTTGCTGGCAGTCCACTGCTCTCTCTTTCCCAGGGCACCATCATCGCACATCACTGCTGTGTCTGTGGATATCACAGCTGTTTAACAGAGTACTTTGGGAATGATGCGCTCGGCACAGGGGTGAGGCCTGGGCTCTGTTCCCAGATTCCCTGTATGGCGCCAGAGTGCAATTTTCCCACTTGGTGCTCTCATCGCCCAGATGAGATTTCAGTGACCGGTGAGTGGGAGGGTATGAAAGCAGAGTGGGGTTTGTTCCCTTTACCTCTTTCTTTCCCCAGGAAAAAAATAAGGAGATTCTAAGCAGGAACGTGGTAGAGCTGCAGAAGAAGGTAAGGTGGGCCCTGGGTTTTGGGGGGTCCCAGGATAAGTCCACCCTTGAAAGGAGGCTCGTTTCTTAGGAATCCCAATAGAGTCATCGTCTTCTTGAACTCTCCAGTCAGAAAGACAGGAGGAGGGGCAACCACCATAAAGTGTATGCTTGCTCCCGACTCCGCCTTCCAAATCTCTTAGAACAAACTCTGGTTAATTGATACCACCCTTTGTCCTCTGGGAATTACAGATCTGGAGTGGGAAGGCTAAAGGACTGTGGAGGGAGAGAACTGTCCCTCCCTCCCCCAACTACCCTACCCCAGTTTCTCTTCCCTCTCTCCCCACCTGCCTCACATCCTTTGCGCTGTACTTTTCATGGGCTATGGGAACAGAAAGGTCTGTCCAGCTGGCATGGAGTCAGGCAGCTTCCAGAGGGAGAAGGAGATACTTTTCTATCGAGCTTCCATCTGGGATCTGAAATAATTAATCACCATTCTGCAGTTCTGCGACCTTCAAGTCTGACTCTATCCCACATTTTCATGTTTGGATGCCTTACTCAGTTTACAATTTGTGGGTTGGTATTTCAGATTTCAAAGAGATTTAAGAAAGTTGGCCTTGATAAAGAAGCCCTAAAGCAGATGCTGGCAGAATCGAAGGTGAGTAGAAAAGCAAAGCTACAGATTTTCTGGGAGATATTGTGTCAGTTCTAAGTTTGGGAGGAATGGCTTCCAAGGACTCCCCCAGGCTAAGTCTGTCTGTGAGCTCACAGAGGTGAGCCAATGTCCTTTGTTCCCTCTGCTTTACCCCCTGACCTGGGTGACATTCATAACTTTATCAGTCACACTCGTGGCAGAGATGACTGCAATGGCACCAAAGAGAAGGGAATTGCTCCAGAGACCTCATCATCTATTAGTCAGTAGAACACGCGCTCTGAATGCCCATCAGGACCTGCCCTCAAGAAATTTATGATCTAAATGACACACAAATACAGATAGTCAAGTAAGAAGAGAATACTAACTTCCACAATTACACAGGGATAGGTCAAGTAGTGTACCTGATTTTCCAACCCATGGCTTATAGGCCAAGGAATTTTTAAAAATTTATTTGATCTTTTTCTTCTACCAGAATGTAAACCCAATGAAGGCATGAATTTTTGTCTGTGTTGTTCACTCCTATTTCCCCAGTGCCTAGAATAGTGTCTGGCACATGGTAGTAGCCCAGTAAATATTTGTTGAATGAATGAATGAATCGGATGCCCCAAAGAGGGCAGAAATCCTACTGAAAAGCTCTCTGCAGCTTTATGTGGCAAATATGGCAATTTGGCTGAGCCCACCATGCCAGAGCCCTACTGTCCTCTTTTTCTCTGAAAAAGAGGCAGTTTTCTCTTTTGCTTTGTGATTCAGGCAGCATGTTAGTGCACCCTGTGGAGTACAAGATGGAGAAAAGGGCTGGTACTTTGGTCAGTAAGACTGGAGGAAGGAGGGTGATTAGGTCCACAGACTGGTCAGTCAGATGACCAAGGCTTAAACATCTGCCACTGTGTGAATTTTTTTAAAAATAAATTTATTTATTTTATTTTTTGAATTTTTGTCTGTGTTGTTCACTCCTATTTCCCCAGTGCCTAGAATAGTGTCTGGCACATGGTAGTAGCCCAGTAAATATTTGTTGAATGAATGAATGAATCGGATGCCCCAAAGAGGGCAGAAATCCTACTGAAAAGCTCTCTGCAGCTTTATGTGGCAAATATGGCAATTTGGCTGAGCCCACCATGCCAGAGCCCTACTGTCCTCTTTTTCTCTGAAAAAGAGGCAGTTTTCTCTTTTGCTTTGTGATTCAGGCAGCATGTTAGTGCACCCTGTGGAGTACAAGATGGAGAAAAGGGCTGGTACTTTGGTCAGTAAGACTGGAGGAAGGAGGGTGATTAGGTCCACAGACTGGTCAGTCAGATGACCAAGGCTTAAACATCTGCCACTGTGTGAATTTTTTTAAAAATAAATTTATTTATTTTATTTTTGGCTGCATTGGGTCTTCGTTGCTGCACGCAGGGTTTCTCTAGTTGCGGTGAGCGGGGGCTACTCTTCATTGCGGTGTGCAGGCTTCTCACTGCGGTGTCTTCTCTTGTTGTGGAGCACAGGCTCTAGGCATGTGGGCTTCAGTAGTTGTGGCACATGGGCTTCAGTAGTTGTGGCTCGCAGGCTCTAGAGCGCAGGCTAAGTAGTTGTGGCTCACGGGCTTAGTTGCTCCACGGCATGTGGGATCTTCCCAGACCAGGGCTCAAACCTGTGTCCCTTGCATTGGCAGGCGGATTCTTAACCACTGCACCACCGGGGAAGCCCCCACTGTGTGACTTTTAAACAAGTTATGTAGTTAACTTCTCCTTGCCATTGTCTTCTCACCTGTAAAATGGGGCCAATAATAGTGCCCACTCTAGATTGTCATAGTCTGTCCTCACTGTATAATAGGCATTATTATCATGCTCGTTGCCAGACTGGAGGGAGGATGAATATTACCCATTTGCCTTCCATTAAGAATTCTATCAACTTTTTGCTGTCACTCGCTGTCTTCCATAGGTGAGACTACAAAAGTCAACAGAATCCTGTGCAAATCAAGAGAAGGAACTGGTCAAGGTAGAGGCAGAGTCTCCTCCATTGAGGATCTGTTCAGGATACAAATGGGAGAGAACCCTAAAGGTCTTAGAAACAGAACAGCTTGAGGCACAGGAGGGAAGCAAGAACATCTGGCAGATGAATTTCTGATTCACCTGCAGGTGAAGGGAAAGAAAGTTTATATTAAAAATACTGGTCTTACCATTTCTTAAACACCCCTCTACTTCAAATACTAAATACTATTGTTGAAGCCCAAACTTAAGTGCCCTGAAACATCTCCTGATGTCTCACCTGAGAGGCATATGAGAACCTAGGCAAACAACTTCCTTTGCTCAAAATTAGACCCCGCCCATGAATGATGAGATCATCACTTTGTGATACGGTTGCTTTCCCTAGTAAGAAGTTGCTAGATAACCAGCCAAATATCCAGTGCTCTAGTTGGGAGTAGCCAAGGCTTGGTTGTGATTTAATCCATGAAATTTGTTAATTCTCTTTTCTTTCTAGATAGAGAGTGACTACCAATCTGTGTATCAGCTCTGTGAGGACCAGGCCCACTGCATAAAGGTACACTGCCTCTGAGGAAAAGTCAGAGTAGAGGCAGAACTTTTCCAATGCCATGGATACCTCGGTTTCTCATCAAGGCTAAAATCTGCCACTAGTGAAAATGCCATTTATACAGCAGTAGCAACAACAACAAAACAGACGTATGTTAAGGATTTATCTTGTGCTGGGCACTGGCACATACAGTATTTTTAAGCAATCAACATACAGTATTTTTTTCAATCCGTTTTTCTAGTAATTCTTTGGGGATGATATCGTTATGATCAAGAGGACACAGGTTCAAAGGAGTTTGATAATGTGCTCTGAAAACATAGCTAGTAAGTGTGAGAGCTGGGATTTGAATCCAAGCAGGCTCCAAAGAGAGAATTCGTTTTTCTTTTTTTCCATGTGTATCCATCCAGTGACTAATATCTCCTAATTTTTATTAGAACATCTTCCTAGTTATGTGTGCACATTCATGCATGGACCATTTGGAATATTAGAAGTTAGTCTTGGGAGAAACTTTTTATCAGTGACATTGAAATGAAATATACAGAAATTCTTGATTATGATCAATATTTTTTTTTATTTCCATGGGAAGAAATACCAGGAAATTCTGAGGCAGATGGAAAAGGAAAAGGAGGTGCTGCTTCTTGAAAAAGAAGTGTAAGTTTGGGAAAATGGGCTGAAGTTACAGTCCCTGGGCGGTCTTTGAAGGGCAGAGTACTTCTCAGACCAGTTTGTGTCACTATAAATAGCCACCACCAGTTACCCTTGTCAACTTCTGCTCCATGTTCTGTACTGAAAAATCATCAGCATTCAGGGCTTCTCTCTTGCCTTTCTCAGCAACTGGTCTCTTTTTTTATGTTCTTTTCATGTGTCCACAGTTGAGTGTTATTCTTGAAAATTGATTGTGCTGACCCCTTTCCCAGGACATGGTGAACCCACCACACTGACCGGGGGCCCCAGTGATACTCATTTACGTACTATCTGTATCCATAGACTTGTATGGTTTAGAACTGGCCACGCTTTCCTTTGTTTGCTTATACTTTTTAATTGTGTTATGTATTATATAATGTAATATACATAGAGTGCACAAATCTTAAGTGGTGTGGTAAATATCACTCAGATCAAGATACAGAACATTTCAAGTATCCCAGAAGTCTCCCTTGTGCCCTCTTTCTCAGTCAATATTCCTTGCAAAGGTAACCACAATTCTGATTTCTATCATTTTTATTGGTTTTATATGATCTTGAAAATTATGTAAATTCAATATGTTCGCATCTCTGGCTTTCACTGAGATTCATCCACATTGCTACATGCCCCTGTGGTTTGCCCTTTTCATAGCTGTATAGTATTGCATTGTAGGAATATGGCCCAATTTATCTATTTTGCCATTTATTAACATTTTGGTTATTTCCAGTTTGGGGCTATTCAACTAAAGCTGCTATAAACATTCTTGTGCATGTCTTTTGGTGGACACATGCACTCATTTCTTTCGGTTTTATACCAAGGAGTGGAATTGCTGGGTCATAGAGTATACATATCTTCAGCATTCCTAACAAAACCAAGCAGTTTTCCAAAGTGGATGTACCAACATCTCCTTCCACAAGAATCTATACTAGTTCTAGTTATTCTACTTCCTCATGTACACTTGGCATTTACAGTCTTTTTAATTTTAGCCACTCTGGCAGGAGTGTAGTGATATATAATTTTGATTTTAATGATGCATTTCATTACTGATTATTGATGGTGTTTTATATCTTTTCAAATGCTTACTAGAAGTTTGTATATCCTCTCTTATAATACATCTTTTGCCTATATTTGAGAGCTTGTCAGTCTTTCTCTTATTGCTTTGTAGGAGTTCCTTATTTTTTTTTAATATGGTCCTTTGTCAGATATAGCTATTGCAGTCATTTCTATGGTGTTTCTGTTTTACTCTCTTAATTTTTTGACAAACACTTTCTTAATTTTTTTTTTAATGTCGGTTCATTGGTTTGTTTATTTATTTGTTTTTGGCTGTGTTGGGTCTTCGTTTCTGTGCGAGGGCTTTCTCCAGTTGCAGCAAGTGGGGGCCACTCTTCATCGTGGTGTGCACGCCTCTCACTATCGTGGCCTCTCTTGCTGAGGAGCACAGGCTCCAGACGTGCAGGCTCAGTAGTTGTGACTCACGGGCCTAGTTGCTCTGTGGCATGTGTGATCTTCCCAGACCAGGGCTCGAACCCGTGTCCCCTGAAACAGCAGGCAGATTCTCAACCACTGCGTCACCAGGGAAGCCCACACTTTCTTAATTTTAAGGAAATCTAATCCATCAATTTTTTTCTTTTTTTGTGCAGTGCTTTATTTAGGTTTAAAAACTATTCTCTTATGCTTTCCCCGAGAATATTTTTGTTGTTTTACCTTTGACTCTTAGGTTTACATTCATCTGGAATTTGTTTTTTCCTATGGTGTGAGGTAGAGATCAAGATTCATTCTTTTGTGTGTGTGCATAGCCAGTTGGCCCAGCACTATTTATTTAAAAGAGCATGCATTTTCAGTGGTGCCTTGTTTTATGTCAGGTGACATATATGTGTGAGTCTCTTTCTGGATACTTTATTCTGTACCGTTAGTCTAAGCCTCTATTCTTGTGCCAGTACTACACTGTTTTAATTCTTATAGCTTTATAATTAGTCTTGATTTATCATAGCTTAAGTCCTGCAATGGTTTGTTGTTCTTCAAGACTATCTTGGCTATTCTTTTTAATATTTATTTTATTTATTTTTCTTTTCTTTAACATCTTTATTGGAATATAATTGCTTTACAATGGTGTGTTAGTTTCTGCTTTATAACAAAGTGATTCAGCTAAACATATACATATATCCCCATATCCCCTCCCTCCCACCCTCCCTATCCCACCCCTCTAGGTGGTCACAAAGCACGGAGCTGATCTCCGTGTCATATATATATGTCATATATATGTCATATATATGACATATATATGTCATATATGGCCTTTATTATGTTGAAGTAAGTTCCCTCTCTGCCTGCATTCTGTGCTATGCGGCTGCTTCCCACTAGCTATCTATTTTACATTTGGTAGTGTATATATGTCCATGCCACTCTCTCACTTCATCCAAGCTTACCCTTCCCCCTCCCCATCTCCTCAAGTCCATTCTCTACATCTGTGTCTTCATTCCTATCCTGCCCCTAGGTTCTTCAGAACCCTTTTTTTTTTTTTTTTTTAGATTTCATATATATGTGTTAGCATACGTTATTTGTTTTTCTCTTTCTGACTTACTTCATTCTGTATGAGAGACTCTAGGTCCATCTACCTCACTACAAGTAACTCAATTTTGTTTCTTTTTATGGCTGAGTAATATTCCATCTTTGGAGAAATGTCTATTTATGTCTTCTGCCCATTTTTGGATTGGGTTTTTTTATATATATATTGAGCTGCATGAGTTGCTTGTAAGTTTTGAAGATTAATCCTTTGTCAGTTGCTTCATTGGAAAATATTTTCTCCAATTCTGAGGGTTGTCTTTTCATCTCGTTTATGGTTTCCTTCATTGTGCAAAAGCTTTTAAGTTTCATTAGGTCCCATTTGTTTATTTTTGTTTTTATTTCCATTTCTCTAGGAGGTGGGTCAAAAAGGATCTTGTTGTGATTTATGTCATAGACTGTTCTGCCTAAGTTTTCCTCTAAGAGTTTTATAGTGTCTGGCCTTGCATTTAGGTCTTTAGTCCATTTTGAGTTTATTTTTGTGTATGGTGTTAGGGAATATTCTAATTTCATTCTTTTACATGTAGCTGTCCAGTTTTCCCAGCACTACTTATTGAGGAGACTGTCTTTTCTCCATTGTGTATCTTGCCTCCTTTATCAAAAATAAGGTGACCATATGTGCATGGGTTTATCTCTGGGCTATCTATCCTGTTCCATTGATCTATATTTCTGTTTTTGTACCAGTACCATAGTGTCTTGATTAATGTAGCTTTATAGTATAGTCTGAAGTCAGAGAGCCTGATTCCTCCAGTTCCGTTTTTCTTTCTCAAGATTGCTTTGGCTATTCGGGGTCTTTAGTGTTTCCATACAAATTGTGAAATTTTTGTTCTAGTTATATGAAAAATGCCATTGGTGGTTTGATAGAGATTGCATTGAATCTGTAGATTGCTTTGGGTAGTACAGTCATTGTCACAATGTTGTATAGTGATGTACTGTATAGTATCATGTCATCTGCAAACAGTGAGAGCTTTACTTCTTCCTTTCCAATTTGGATTCCTTTTCTTTTTCTTCTCTGATTGCTGTGGCTAAAACTTCCAGAACTATGTTGAATAATAGTGGTGAGAGTGGGCAACCTTGTCTTGTTCCTGATCTTAGTGGAAATGGTTCCAGTTTTTCACCATTGAGAACAATGTTGGCTGTGGGTTTGTCATATATGGCCTTTATTATGTTGAAGTAAGTTCCCTCTCTGCCTGCATTCTGGAGGGTGTTTATCATAAACGAGTGTTGAATTTTGTTGAAAGATTTTTCTGCATCTATTGAAATGATCATATGGGTTTTATCCTTCAGTTTGTTAATATGGTATATCACATTGACTGATTTGTGTATATTGAAGAATCCTTGCATTCCTGGTATAAACCCCACTTGATCACGGTGTATGATCATTTTAATGTGCTGTTGGATGCTGTTTGCTAGTATTTTGTTGAGGATTCTTGCATCTATGTTCATCAGTGATATTGGCCTGTGGTTTTCTTTTTTGTGACATCTTTGTCTGGTTTTGGTATCAGGGTGATGGTGGCCTCGTAGAATGAGTTTGGGAGTGTTCCTCCCTCTGCTATATTTTGGGAGAGTTTGAGAAAGACAGGTGTTATCTCTTCTCTTAATGTTTGATAGAATTCACCTTTGAAGCCATCTAGTCCAGGGCTTTTGCTCATTGGAAGGTTTTTAATCACAGTTCCAATTTCAGTGCTTGTGATTGGTCTGTTTATATTTTTTATTTCTTCCTGGTTCAGTCTTACAAGGTTGAGCTTTTCTAAGAATTGGTCCATTTCTTCCAGGTTGTCCAATTTATTGGCATAGAGTTGCTTGTAGTAATCTCTCATGATACTTTGTATTTCTGCAGTGTCAGTTGTTACTTTTCCTTTTTCATTTCTATTCTATTGATTTGAGTTTTCTCCCTTCTTTCCTTAATGAGTCTGGCTAATGGTTTAGCAATTTTGTTAATCTTCTCAA
>NC_041224.1:104283950-104301723 GCF_002837175.3 Physeter macrocephalus | reverse complement strand
TTTTTCCATCCCCTCACTTTCAGTCTGTATGTGTCCCTAGGTTTGAAGTGGGTCTCTTGTAGACAGCATATATACATGTCTTGTTTTTGTATCCATTCAGCCAGTCTATGTCTTTTGGTTGGAGCATTTAATGCATTTACATTTAAGGTACTTATCGATATGTATGTTCCTATTATCATTTTCTTCATTGTTTTTGGTTTGTTATTGTAGGTCTTTTCCTCCCCATAATTCAAACGTTGGTGCGTTTAATGTTGTCCCAGAGGTCTCTGAGACTGTCCTGAATTCTTTTCATTATTTTTTCCTTATTCTGCTGTGTGGTAGTTATTTCCACTATTTTATCTTCCAGGTCACTTACGTAAGTTCTTCTGCCTCAGTTATTCTGCTATTGATTCCTTCTAGAGAATTTTAAATTTCATTTATTGTCTTGTTCATCATTGTTCGTTTGCTCTTTAGTTCTTCTAGGTCCTTGTTTAACCTTTCTTGTATTTTCTCCATTCTATTTCTGAGATATTGGATCATCTTTACTATCATTACTCTGAATTCTTTTTCAGGTAGACTGCCTGTGTTCTCTTCATTTGTTTGCTCTGGTGGGTTTTTGCCTTGCTCGTTCATCTGCTGTGGATTTCTCTGTCCTCTCATTTTGCTTAACTTACTGTGTTTGGGGTCTCCTTTTCACAGGCTGCAGGTTCGTCGTTCCTGTTGTTTTTGGTGTCTGCCCCCAGTGGGTAAGGTTGGTTCAGTGGGTTGTGTTGGCTTCCTGGTGGAGGGGAGTGGTGCCTGTGTTCTGGAGGATGAGGCTGGATCTTGTCTTTCTGGTGGGCAGGACTGCGTCTGGTGGTGTGTTTTGGGGTGTCTGTTACCTTATTATGATTTTTGGCAGTCTCTGCTGCCTAAAATCTTTGCTAATGGATGGGGCTGTGTTCCTGTCTTACTAGTTGTTTGGCATGGGGTGTCCAGCACTGTAGCTTGTTGGTCGCTGAGTGGAGCTCTGTCTTTGCATTGAGATGGAGATCTCTGGGAGAGCTCTCGCCGTTTAATATTACGTGGAGCTGGGAGGTCTCTGGTGGACCAATGTCCTGAATTCAGCTATCCCACCTCAGAGGCACAGGCCTGATATCCAGCCAGAGCACCAAGACCCTGTCCACCACATGACTCAGAAGAAAAGGGAGAAAAAAAGAAAGAAAGGAAAAGAAAAGAATGTAAAATAAAATAAAGTTATTAAAATAAATAATAATTATTAAAAATTAAAAAATTGTTTAAGTAATAAAAAGAGAAAGAAAGAAAGAAAGAGCAACCAAACCAAAAAACAAATCCACCAATGATGACAAGCCCTAAAAACTATACTAAAAAAAAAAAACAAAAAAAAACCCGGACAGACAGAATGCTTATCTTGGCTATTTTTGGCCCTTTGTTTTTTTTTTAAATGTTTATTTTATTTATTTATTTATTTATTTATTTATTTAGGCTGTGTTGGGTCTTTGTTGCTGCACGCGGGCTTTCTCTAGTTTTGGCAAGCAGGGGCTATTCTTCATTGCAGCGCGTGGGCTTCTCATTGTGGTGACATCTCTTGTTGCAGAGCACAAGCTCTAGGGCACATGGGCTTCAGTAGTTGTAGCATGTGGGCTCAGCAGTTGTGGCTTGCAAGCTCTAGAGCACAGGGTCAGTAGTTGTGGCGCACAGGTTTAGTTGCTCCACGGTATGTGGAATCTTCCTGGACCAGGGATCCAACCTCTGTCCCCTGAATTGGCAGGCAGATTCTTAACCACTGTGCCACCAAGGAAGTCCCTATTTTTTGGCCCTTTGAATTTCCATATAAATTTTAAAATTAGTTTTTCAATTTCTACCAAAAAAAAAAAAAAATTGCTGTGATCTTGTTTTTGAAATTACATGGAATCTACAGATTAATTTGATCCAACCTCTGTCCCCTGAATTGGCAGGCAGATTCTTAACCACTGTGCCACCAAGGAAGTCCCTATTTTTTGGCCCTTTGAATTTCCATATAAATTTTAAAATTAGTTTTTCAATTTCTACCAAAAAAAAAAAAAACTTGCTGAGATCTTGATTGAAATTACATGGAATCTACAGATTAATTTGGAGGCTAATTAATGTCTAAACAACATTGAGTTTTCCAAGCCATGAACATTATTATCCCTCTATGTATTTAGATCTTTGTTAATTTTTCATCAACATGTTTTATAGTTTTCTGTAGTGTGCTTGTGCATCTTTTATCATCTTTCATCAGATTTATTCTTAGGTATTTGATATTTTTGATTTTATTGTAAATAAGATATTTGTTAATTTGATTTTCTAACGTTTTACTGATAGTATATAGAAATACAATTGGTTTATAGATTCAGTTGACCCTTGAACAACATGGGGGCTAGGGGCACAAATCCTTTGCACAGTTGAAAATTCATGTACTACTATCTCTCAAAAACAAAGGAATTGATGAATGACTCACCCAAGGGCAGGAAGCTGAAACAGTTTGAATAGATAGACTCAGGACTCCAACCCTTCCTTGGATTTTTCCCCTTATGGTCTTAAACTCCAATCCCTGTCTCCTCAGCCAATTGATGCTGCCACTTGCTCCTTGGACTCTATTCCCTGTACCACAAACTGGCAAGTGCCCTTGGGGAAAAGCCTCGAACGCATGAGGAGCTTACCTCAGTAAGCTTTACTTTGCTCAAGGTTTGTATCCCCTCGTCTTCTGACTGCATTCTTCAATGCATTCAAATGGCTTTTTTATATATTTTGTCCAATTTTAATAATTGCTTGTAGAGTTGGACTAGCCTGATACAATCTATTCCATCATGGCCAGAACGTGGAGTCTGTGTCACTTCTCCCCTTTCTTCTCCATTTGATGATTACAAAAAGATTCCCATGTAAAGCCTAGTAAGTCTTTATTGGATCTGACCCTCCAGCAGGAAACAGCTCTAAACTCTGAACAACAAAACAAGAGAAATGAATGGACAATTGGAAGGCACTGAAGAGTGAATAAAACCAAGCAGATTCTAGAGGGTGGTTGACACTTGGAAGAAGGGAAAGGCAGGAGGTGATTTCCCCATTTCATCACTTTTAGCCTGAGGGCAAGCTAAACTTGGTGTGTGAGGGTCAACTAAAATACCTTGAGAAAACTTAGTCTTTCTGGGCTAGAAAATAGAGGACAGAGTTTGGGGTAGTCAAACTGCTGGATAAAAAACAGAAAGCCAGAGATGGAGAGCCTCAAATTTTGTCTAAACTCGGCCCAAATCACAGGCTGACCTCCAAAACCACGCATGCCCAGGGCATTCTGTGAACAGCCCAGCTGAGGATATCAGACTCGAACTGAGGTTTGAACTGCCACCAGAAGACAGACATTTTGCAGTGTGAATCCAACATCAGGGTTGTGTCATGTTACTTTTCATTGATTGTCTTTTCTCTTGAGAATGGACCACAAGTTCTTTTTTCTTTGTACCTTGACCAATTATAAATTTTGAATATTGTACATTGTGAATGTTATTAAGAATCTAGGAAATAAATAATAGATGTTGCATGACTTAGAAAATCACCTTTCATCAGTCCCACAGATTATGTTACTTAATTCTTGGATCTGATCTTTCTCACCCAGGTTGAAAGCCCAGAACAACTCCTCCCAAATAGTGAAACCGGGGTCAATTCTGGTGGAGACCATCCAAAGCAACATGGTAAGTCTTCCTTGTCCCAAACTGGAGTTTCCTCTATCCCTTCCTCCGCTGGCTTCGCTCTTCCTGCCCCCTGCCCCCTCCCCTTCTTTTCAATAACCATAGAGTTAGGAAATAATGAGGCTCAGTACCTTGCTTCACACCACGGCAGCTAGGACGTGGCAGAGCCAGTGACTTCTGGGTCAAGCTCTCTAGCCACCCTGCTATACTGCCTCTCTGTGAGCACATGAACAGGCACACCTGTGGCTTTTATTGCTTCTCACAGGAGAAGACCATCATTAAGAAACAGAAGAGAATCTTTTGGTACAGCAGGTAAGTGGCAGAATCTTGTTGGTTTCTTTTTTTTTTTCCTGGTCTAGGTCATCTTCACTCCATAGAAGTAAGTAACTTGGTAAGAGCATATGGAGTGAGGATTAACATAGCCACCAACCAGAAAATATCAGGCAGCCCCAGATTTATCCTAACTCCTCCTTCCTTGTTTTCTGAAAACCAGAGTTATACAGGACTTAGTGGCTGGAGAAAGTGGCTATTTTTGAGGAGTTCAAGATGAAGCTTGCTGGTTGCATTTCTGTTTCAATTTGCATTCTTACAACCCATAGTAGGGCCCCTTTCTGTTTTTCAGATCCTAAATCTGACAATCTGCTCTCCTCTTTGCTGGAAAGAGAGTTCAGGGTGCATTAATTTTCTTAGTTCTTTTATTGCAGGCTGAAAATTTTTTTTTTTTAATTACTTGAGGGGGCTTCCCTGGTGGCGCAGTGGTTGCGCGTCCGCCTGCCGATGCAGGGGAACCGGGTTCGCGCCCCTGTCTGGGAGGATCCCACATGCCGCGGAGCGGCTGGGCCCGTGGGCCATGGCCGCTGAGCCTGCGCGTCCGGAGCCTGTGCTCCGCAACGGGAGAGGCCGCAGCAGAGGGAGGCCCGCATACCACACGAAAAAAAAAAAAAAAATTACTTGAGCTCTCCAGGCCTTTTCTTTTTTAATTTTTGAAATAAGGAGACTAACTCTAAAATACTCCATGTGGCACTTTAACGAAAAGCTTCAATTTATGCCATTTCAATATAGTTAAAGCCTGAAACGCTTAGGTTAGTTTTCCAGGTGGAATTTTCTTGGGTGTACACAAGAAGACACACACACACACACACACACAGGTGCGCGCACACACACAATCTATTATTATTTAAGTTGGTTTCTTTTGGCACTTGATGTTTAGAAAAAAATCAACCTTAACCATTTTATGTGGATGTTAATATCAGAGATGGCCCAGACTTATTTCAAGTTCTAGAACTGCTTTCTGTAGTGGGCCTGAAGAGGGCCACTGATCATGAGACTCACAAGTGTCACAGTCCTGCACCTTTTCTGACAACCTCCACAAAGGCCTGCGTATATAGTACCTGGAAGGTCTTATTCTTCTGCACCTTCAACTCATCTATGTGGACATCTATTCTGTTGGAGGGCTTAAATGTCAGGAGGGCTGTATTCAATTCCTTACCACCACATCAATCTTTTTGTGTTATCACCTATCTCCTACCCTTACCCTTTGTGTCTCCATTCCCCACTTCCCCATCAGGTTGGCCTGAAGAAAGCAATTCATCAGTCATTTATTAGTGTGAAGTTCACCTCCTGCGGTGGGATCCTGGGCTACCTTTTTCCCCCATGCTAACGATGAATGTCTCTTTGCAGGCATTTCAGGTATCTTGTCTTCATGGTCATGATCTTCATGAGGCTGCTGGGTAATGTGCTTTTCTACCTGCAGTACATAAACCCAGACCTCCTTGTGGATGTTCTGCCCATGGTAATGAGCAGAGACACCTTGAAGAGGCTGAGGGACATCTTATTTCCCTTCCTCACTCTAGAGGTAGAAGAAGTTCTACCACATTAGTCTGGAGTGACCTGGGGGCTTCACACTGCACCCAAGTGGAGAGGGGGGCATGGCTGTGGCCCCCAACTGGGGCATGGGCCAGGAAGGAAGTGGAGCTTTGACTCAGAGCTGCTGCTTTGACATCTGACCTCTTCATTTCATTCTCTTCCCTCGCTTTTGCTCGAGTGTCTCTCTTTCAAATAATAAATATGTTTGATCAGAGTTCACTGTGTTGGTCTGTGAATTTGGTCTGTGAGTCCTTTAGGGAAGATAACAACACATTATCTTCCGTAAAGCTCTTTTATTTTGTATTATGCTATGCCTTCCAGGAGTGGGATAGCCTGAAAAGCTGACCTTTTCCATGTCCTCGGATGGTTACTCATTCTCAATTGAGAAGAAAAGTACCCTAAAATTCAAGGGCTGTAATAAATTCCAATCGTAATTCAAATGCCATCCCTCCCGTAATGCCTCCTCTGACCCCTCCCAACCCAAGACAGCCCCACTTGCCTTCTGAATGCTGCTGGCACCTTCTCTGGGCTTCCCTTACTGCCCTGCCCACTTGTGCCTTGTAGTGTTGTTACTGTGTGTCTTGACGGCAGGTCTTCTGACCCCTTGATTCTGTATCATCCCTCATGGCCCCAAGAACAGTGTCTTTACAAAGATTCCTTGAAGAATTTGTAATTCCCTTCTGTGGCATCTGGAGGGTAACAACCGGAACCATGATCCTAGACCTGTATTATGAGAGCTCTTTCTTTTGCTGGTACAGCGGACCGGGCATTGGCAGTAGAAAGGGAAGGGGAAAAAAAGAAAGGGAAGGGAGGTAGAAGGATGTGACACAAAACACGAGGTTGTGTGACCAGCTGGTGGTGTCTACTGGGTACCGGAGCTCAGTGGTGGAGGCATCTTCGTTTGGCAGCTCCTTTCCTCCTGTGCATTCCTGAGGTTCTCGCTTTCTGCTGACTTTTCTCCTTCCAAGACCATTCCTGACAAAGGTTTTAACTGAATTTCACTTGCACAGCAATGTCAGGGTGGAAGAGACATACTGGATGTTTGCTTTGGCTGCCGACATAACACTATCCCACGTTTTCTTTTGGGGGTCTAAGGAGGAGAGGATGAATGTTCTCAGAAGGTGCCTAAAAAAATGAAAAGCTGATCAACACCGCCCTCTTGTGGCCAAACACAAGCTCTAATGCGTTTCAGAGGCTTCCCTCCAAAGGGCAGGAGTGTGATCAGCAAGTTGAAGCAGAAAGATGGATCTTGGACAATTCTCTGAGCTCTAATAAGTACAATTAGTATTCATTCATTCATTCCACAAAGATTCATTGAACCTCTTCCTTGGGCCAGGCAGTATTCCCGGCGCTGGGATTATAGCAATGAATGGAACAGACAAAAATCTCTGCTCACATTGTAGTGGGTAGATACAGATAATAAATAATTAAAATATAAAAATATCAGGGCTTCCCTGGTGGCGCAGTGGTTGAGAGTCCGCCTGCCGATGCAGGGGATACGGGTTCGTGCCCCGGTCCCCGGAGCCTGTGCTCCGCAACGGGAGAGGCCACGGCAGTGAGAGGCCCGCGTACCGCAAAAAAAATAAAATTTATATATATATCAGATGATATTAGGATATATTAAAAAATTAGATGGGGGAGGAGGACGGGACTGATGATGAGCAGCAGTTATAATGCTCCCTTGAGAAGGTAGTGTTATAACCAAGACCTGAAGGCGATGAAGGAGGCATATGGATACCAGGGGCGTAGTACGGCCAATAGGGAGACAGCAAGTATGTGGCCTTGAACGTGGAGTGTGCCCCTTGGTGCGTTTGAGGTTCCTTTGCTGATTCCCTGCTCACGCCTCTGTAATGGTCCCTTCATTCAACTCTCCTCATTGGAATCCTCCGAGCTGAGTTCTGGTTCCTGCCAAGACCCTGGCTGATCCACGGTTCACTGTCAGAGGCATGCCTTAGGCTGGAGGATTTCAGCATTTGGGTGTTTCTAAACTAAAGGTATATGTGAACAAAACGCCTGCAACTGGCCAAGACATGTATCCACAGAGTATTATTTCCCGAGTCATTCCCATCTCTGGTCACAGTCCCTCAGAGGCAAATGGAAGGCCTAGGCTCTCCTCCACTACCCAGCCCTTCCCACCAACACGTTCTAGACAAACGTGGGCCCGTCCCAACATTCGAGACTGGCTAGGAAATACCGGCTTAGGAAAATTGCGACTAGGTAGCCCCTCACTTGCAGTCAGCGTTTCACTGGGGATTTGAAACCTTAAAGTTGTATTGGAAATCCATGTTACAGAAGCACAGTGGCCTCTTCTGCCACCTGGAGAGCCTGCCTCCAAGTAGGAAGCTGGCTCCAGAAGGGCCTGGATGGCACTCAAAAGTCTGGGAAGCAGAAGAGAGGTTACTGCTGCTTTAAATGAGCAGTGCTAAGCCGCACACCCCACTTACAGCAACTGGGAGCTTATCACACCCAAACCCCACACGTCCATCAGTTTCTGAAAGATTTTAACAAAATAATTAACTCACCTAGCACAACAAAGGGCACATGCAGAGCATTCAACAGCACGAGTTTCCTTTCTTATATTAAAGTTTGCCTTCATCTAGCAGTTAATCTTACATAGCAACACAGCAAATTGACCGCCTCCTTTCTATGTTAGTCACTGAAATGAACAGCCTTCTGTTCTCCAAATGAACATTCCCAAGTCCTCTAAGCTGTCACATGACATGGCTTCTAGATCTTGTATTCTTATTTACCCTTCGCTGGCACCTACCGAGCTGAACAGAATACTACAGATGAGGTCTGACTGGCACAGTACAGTAGCCCTATTCTTTTAGTTTAAACAGTATGACTTTATTAATGCTGCCTAAGATTTCATTAGCCATTTTGGCAACTGTATCACACAAAGGTATGAGCTTGGAGTCAACTGAGATTCTTAACCTTTTGGGACACGAATTATTTTTATCCTATATCTTCTCTGTTTTGTATTTGTACAGATTAAAAAAAAATACTGATAAAACCATGTTAAAAACCACGTAGGACTTAACCACTTGCCCTATTAAATTTCATTTGTTGGTTTGGGTGCTTCCTTTCAGTCTGTTGCAATCATTCAAAACCCTGATTTTATGGAGGAATTAACTGGCCCATTTAATGACCAGAGACACCTGGTAGAAGAGAAACTGCTGAACTTTGGATGGAGAGAGGCTTGAGTGTGAAATCTCCTTTGGCCTTGTAGTAATTGTTGACCCCAGGCAGCTAGTTAACCCTTGCTTTAAAGTGGCTAATTATACTCTCCCCCAGGAAACTGTTACAGCAGCTGCCAAGTTTTTGGGGTTTTTTTTCCATTCCAAAGACAATGGAATGTCTTTGGGTCTGAAGGCTTGAAGCACTTTCCTTATATCTTCTCACCTATCTTAAAATCTGATTACCTGTTAACTATTTTGGACTATCTTTTTTTAGCATGCTAAATATCAATTTCCTTGATAGAGAAGGCTGATGTGGAATAGGATTCTTACTTTTTAACATTACACCCCATGTCCTAAGGAGTAGCCTACCCCTTTCCTCTCTCCTGTTCCAAACATAACATTAAAAATGTCTTTAAAAAAAATGCACTTTATAATATCTTTTTGCAAACCCCAGTGTTGTCTTGAAAGAAGCACCGAATAAGGAAGCAAGCCTTGGAACCTAGTTCCAGCCTTTTTGTTATGTAGCTGATTTTCTACAAGTCACCATACCCTCTCTGGGCCTGATTTCTGAGTGCCTTCCGAGACCACTGTGCTGATATTCTTTGGTTTTAGGAACTAGTCCATTCAGGGCTTTGCATGAGTGAGAAACAACCCTCCTCCTAACCTTCTGCAAGCCTGTCAGGCTTCAGCTCTCCCAGCGATCTTAGCCCTTTCCTGGCCTTTCCTCTGCCCCAGGGAATCCCTCTGGAAGCCTCAAATTGCTTCCATCACTTTTCATCGTCAGGAGTTTTCAGAGGGTGGTGCTTCTGTAATTCTTCTTGAGAAGAAACAGTGTTTCTATTAACTCTAAGAATGAGTTAAGAAGTTCGGTTTAGATTGGGATTGACATATATACACTGCTATGTATAAAATAGATAACTAATGAGAAGCTACTGTATAGCACAGGGAACTCTAGTCAGTGCTCTGTGGTGGCCTAAATGGGAAGGAAATCCAAAAATGAGGGGATACATGTATATGTACAGCTGATTCACTTTGCTGTACAGCAGAAACTAACACAACATTGTAAAGCAAGTATACTCCAATAAAAATTAATTTAAAAAAAGAAGTTTGGTTTAAAGTTCTAGTTCAACAAACATTTACTGAGTTCCTACTATGTGCCAGGCACTGCACAATCCGTGCACTGGGATGTGGTGAAGGAAGTGGGAACAGTTGAAGAAATAAGCAATAAATCATGCTCTCAAAGACTCAACTGTGTGGCAGATCAACATCAAGTTTAGATGTAACTCTGAAGTTTTCTGAACTATAAACGCTGACTTAACGGGGGCTCAGAACTATCAATAACCACAGTTATTGATCATCAACTGTACTGCAGATACTGCATTAGATACTTCCTATGGTCCCCATTTCACAGTTTGGTGAACTGCCTGAGATTATCCAGATAGTAAATGGTAGAGCCAGGGCTCACAGGCCACCGCTGGATTCCCCCAGGAAACACGAAAGGCAAGTAAGAAAGAGTGATCAAGACCCTTGAAGTCATCTTCAAATATAATATTAATCTGCCAACTACTAGAAATGTTGAATCAGTAAGTGTAATCAGTTACTTTTCCATTACTTATTTTCCTCTCTCCTCTCTAGTCTGTTTAAAGTTACTATAGAGATCCAGTATCATTCCTTTCACGGTCTTAAATTTTCCTTTGAAGCTGAATTATCCCTCTAGTTTAATGATTCCCATTAAAATAAAAAAATGCCTTGGAAAAATGCTTTATCAAGGCATTGAGGGCCATTCATACCTTAGTATAAATACAAAGTGGAAGAACTGAGTTTTACAGGGGGAGGGGAGGAGCTGAAAGAAATATTAAGGCTGTTGTCACCTGAAGGTGGGTGAGGGTGTTGTATGAGGGAGGAACAGGGAAGCTGTTCCTTAGTCATTATTAGTCATTATTCTAAGTAATCATTAGGATAATGACTCTACCAAGAGCAGCTTTGCCTGAAATACCCCTTGGGGAGCCCAAGTGAAAGCTTTAGTTCTCACACATAGCCACACCACTCTCAGGTTACAGATTTTAGTATAAAATAATTGGACCTGGAGGGAACCCAAGCCTGTCCAGGGGTGCCCTTGTCCCTTGCAGATTGCTCTCTTGCAAAGCCCAGTTGAATTGTTCCTGGTGGGTCTTTCTCCCACCCTCCATATATACTCACCAGTTAGAACTGCATCAGATCTTTTGAAATCCTTGCCTTTACACCATTGTCACTCGCCCCCTGTGTGTGTGTGCCAACTTGAAAGCACAATGTTAGTGGCTTCCTCTGGGAGTTCAATGAGTTTGAAACTGAGGGCTCTACAGTCCCTGAGCTCAAGAGCCACCAGCTCTGTTGCAGGAACTACGAATGGATGGGTGCTGCTGCCTCCACTTGCTCGGGCAGGTAGAAGACTTCCCTGCTGCTGTCCTAAAGGCTCTCAGCTGGCAAAGCTGCCCTAATGTGCAGTTGTCTACTGTTTGCCATCAGTCTGTGGGAGACTGACTGGTGCTTGGAGCTCAGAATTTACTTTTCTTCTGGGACATTTGTTGGCAGGTTGGTGAAGCCTGGATCTAGCCTGAGGCTTTCCTTAGCCCCACCGCACTAATTCGCAGAGGAGTGAAATGAGCAAAGGCAGTGACTCTCAGCAGCTACTAAAAGAGTTACAATTCAGGGGGCGGTGAGCTGGGATGGAGGTGAAGGCTGGGGCAGCTTGGCAGAGAGAAACGTCCAAGAGGGTCTAATGAAAAGGGGAATGGGTTTCCTGTCTATTGATCCCTCCTTTTGCTAGAATTTTCCTGCTGCAAATGTAGGTGGTTGGGAGATTCTCTACCTTCCAGGCCAGTTTAACCTGGAACTACATTTGCAGTCAACTTTAAACAAAACCACATGACACTTTAAACTCTGTACAGTTCACAGTCAGTGCTTCAGCCTGGAAATAAGAGGTAAACTTGAGATAAGGTGCTAAAAGATCCACCTGCTTCTCCAGGCATGGTCTGAGCATCTCTGGTCTAGGAAATTGACAAGTCAACAAAAGTGTGGAGCCCAGTGTACCCGTGACTTCCTATGTAATGAGAAACCTACCCACTCCCCAGGGTTTTGTCCTGTTGGGAAGATCACCACTGACCAGTCATACAAGAAAAAATGTCAAGTCAACAAATTTTCATGTCCTTCCTAGCTACACTACTGTGCTAGGAAAAATAGGCACAGCAGAATTGTGTATTTGATAATATAATTTCTACCTTGAAAGAGTTTATAATCTACTAGCAACTAATAAAAAGTACTTAGTAACTGTAAGGCAAAGCAAAGTGAGGCGAGTACCATTACGAGGATACAGAGTGTCAAGGAGGCTCAAAGGAGATAGTTATATCTAGAGCAGGAAGGAAGGATGGGGAGGTGTCATTTGATATAAGCTTTGACAGAGAGATAGGATTTCTACCCTCAGAGATAGAGGAGGAAGGGCTTTCTGAGGGAAGATGAGAAATGGTGATTCAAAAACTCCCCAGGCTTTTAAATAAACTGATCTAAACTGCCCAGGGAGAGGGTAGAGCGCCACTAATCCTTTGAACGTGGAAAGAAAATTCTCCCAGGAGAGAAAATCTTAACAGCAGCTTACTTGATTACTAATTGTTTAAGAAATGTTATTAATTATTCACTTACATTTGGTTTGCAGGAAAGAGTTCCAAAGCGGATTCAATAAACATTTGTCTTCAATGGATTAGATATTGACAAGATTGGAGGGAGAATTTCTCTGATAATCCTGCGCGTCCCCGTACGCGAAGGGCAAGGAGAGACCGAAGAGGCGAATCACTCCAGATTGGTAAATGGCAGTTTAATAAGCAAGAAATTTACATATGAGGCTTGTCTTAGGTGGTCACGAGGTGAGTAGATCTCCGCACCTGCCCTCCAGAATCTTAAAGTTTATGTAGCGGCTTTAGCGGGGGTTCAGTCATGTATACCATCCAGATGGTCTCAACAACACCTTGCATTTTCAAGACTATGTCCTTGAGGCATCTTCTAGTTTTGGAGTGGGAGGCAGGGGAGCAGATGAAATACACATTCCAAGGACAGGGGAGGGGTGAGGAGCCTCTGATTCCCCAGGTCCAGCTCATGGGTCAATCAGTAGTCACCTCGTTTCAATGATCTCATCCAACACTTAAATTCTTAAACCTTCAAGGCCAGTGATTCTAGAGATACTCAGACCAAAGTGAAACATTATTTAGTAAAGAGAGGAAAAAGGGAAAGAACATTCTGTGAATCTGTGGAAGAGCAATTCAGTTACTTCCTTTACACCAGAGACTCCCATTAGAGACCATTAGAGAGTAATACATTAGAATCACCTGCGGATATTTAAAAACTAGTAGTGCCTGGGCCCCAACCTCAGATATCTTGATTTCACTTAAGGTCATTGATAGTTTTGAAAAGCACTACACCCTCATCCCAGGTGATTCCAATATACAGCCAAGGCTGAGAACCACTGCTCTAAAAGCATTTAGAGTAACCTGCAGGCTCTTTATGCAAAGAGAAAGGTGGGGACAGCTATTTCCAAATTGGGAAAGTAAGTGAGAAGAAACAGGGACATCTCTATGTGGGAAGACAGGGTTCACCTCAATATGCAGCCACCCATCTGATCATTCTCTCTTTATATTTACAGCTGCTCTGGCATCTTCCAGCTGGGTCTACATTTGCTGCCACCTACCTTGAATTGATAAGAATAGTTTCTTTAGCATAGTGAGTTTTTTTCTACTGCATAGAGAGAGTATAGAGATCAGGGTAAAGCGAAACCTTACCCCTTTCCAAATGTGGGAGCCAGAATGATGTCCCCCAAGATATCCACATCCTATTCACTGGAACCTATAAATGTGTGACTCACATGAGACTTTGCAGATATGAATAATGGATCATATCTGAGGATCATATCTGAGGATCTTGAGATGGGGAGATTATCCTCTATTTTCCAAGTGGGCCTGATGTAATCACAAGGGTTGTTTCAAGTGAAAGAGGAAAGGAGAGTCATAGTTGGAGGAGATATGATGACAGAAGCAGAGGTCAGAGCAAAGGCTTTGAATATGGGAGGGGCCATGAGCCAAGAAACAGAGGCAGCACCTAGAAGCTGCTAAATATTTTACACACATTATCTTATTTAACCCTCATAACAACCCTATTCCATAGGTCCTCTTGTTGCCCTGTTTTATGGAGGAAAAGCCAGAGACTGTGAGGGTTGAGGTTTGTATTTCTTAAAATCTGAAATGTTACGAATTAGAAGAAGCACCATTATGTCATGTGCCACTAGGAAAAAAAAAAAAAGATACAGCTAATTAAACTATGACATCATCAACACACACCATTTTCAGTTCTAATTCAAAAATCACAAAATAAATGAGATACGATTTTCCATGTGGTAACTTTTACATTGCATTGTAGAAAAATCAAATATCAAATTCTTTAAAACGTGCTTTACTTTTAAAAGTTTCTTTTTGGAGCCCTTACATCTGCACTGTTCAGCATGGTAGCCACTAGCCACATATGCCTAGTCCAAAATGAGATGTGAGAGAGGTGTAAAATAAATCAGATTTCAAGGGCTTAGAATGGTTAAAAAAGAAAAAAAAATTAAATATCTCAGTGGTAATTTTCTGTATTGATTACACACTGCAGTGATATAATATTTTGGATTTACTGGATTAGATAATATATAACACTAAAATTAATTTTACCTGTTTGTTTTTACCTTCTTTTTTTTTTTTTTTTGCAGTATGCGGGCCTCTCTCTGCTGTGGCCTCTTCCGTTGCAGACCACAGGCTCCGGACGCGCAGGCTCAGCGGCCATGGCTCACGGGCCCAGCCGCTCCGCGGCATGTGGGATCTTCCCGGATCGGGGCACGAACCCGTGGCCCCTGCATCGGCAGGCGGACTCTCAACCACTGTGCCACCAGGGAAGGGAAGGGAAGGGAAGGGAAGGGAAGCCCCTGTTTTTACCTTTTAATGTGGCCTCTAAAGTATTAAAATTTTCACATGTGCCTTGCATTCTATTGCTGTTAGATAGCACTGCCTAAAAGCACGTGAGTAATTCACCTGTTGGGTAAAACAGCGCAATACTGATGTCATGGAGCTATTTTGTGCCTTTTTCCAGAGGAAAAAGTATGATATTCACAAAATCAGGGTGAAGTGAGTGTGTGTGTGTGTGTGTGTTGTTGGAAGTAGAAGGTATCAGGGCAAGATGCCCTTTTAGGTTTTCATTTTGGAATTCACTTAAAATTTTTTTTATTTCATGAAGATGTACACAACATAAAATTTACTATTTTAACCATCTGCAGGTGTATAATTCAGTGGCACTAAGTATATTCACAATATTGCGCAACCATTAACACTATCCATCTCCAGAACTTTTTCATCCTCCTGAACTGAAACTCTATACCCATTAAACAATAACTCCCCATTTTCTCTCCTCCCAGCCTCTGGCAACCATCATTCTACTTTTTGTCTTTATGAATTTGATTTTATACCTCGTATAATTAGAATTATACTATTATGTCCTTTTGTATCTGGCTTATTTCACTTAGTATAATGTCCTCAAGGTTCCATTTGTGTATATGCCACATTTTTTATCCATTCATCTGTTCATAGATGCAGTATGTCACTTTGCATTTGCTGTGTTACTTATAGTTGTTCCACTTTTGATGAAGGGCTTTTTTTTTTTTTTTTTTTTTTTTTTTTTTGCGGTATGCGGGCCTCTCACGGTTGTGGCCTCTCCCATTGCGGAGCACGGGCTCCGGACGCGCAGGCTCAGCGGCCATGGCTCACGGGCCCAGCAGCTCCGGGGCATGTGGGATCTCCCCGGACCGGGGCACGAGCCCATGTCCCCTGCATCGGCAGGCGGACTCTCAACCACTGCGCCACCAGGGAAGCCCTGATGAAGGGCTTTACCTTTGATTTATCTCATATTCTTTTGTAGTGTCTATTGGACATCTTATGGCATAGCACCTCTTAATAGATTGGTTTTAATGATTTGTGCTTTTCAGAGCTCTTTACAAATTGGGCACTTTTTGGAGGAACCAGGAGTACATATTCTCTGCCACACTGTCAATAGATTTCGTTAAGTTAGAAGAAACTTTGTTAAAAATGATTTGGCACCAGGCCATGCAGAAAGATCTGTTGAGATGCTGAATTCTCATGCTAGAACTTAAGATGAGGAACCCAGTGTTATTCTACTATATTTATTCAGTGCCTCCTGTCTACAGCCTTGGGAAACAGACATTCTACAAGGTTACTAGGCTCTGCTGACTCTGTGCCTAGCAAACCAGGAACCAGGAAGCAAAACCTTTTCCTCCTGCAATGTCTCTCCAGTGTCCGCTCTTGACAAGTTGACACTTGGTCAGTTGATAAAGGAACAATGTTGGAGAAGCCAAGATCTATTTTCACAGAGCAAGCAAAAAGGATGAATTTGGAGCTCAGAGTCAATAATCTTTAACTGGCACAAAAACTTAGATGAGTGGTGGGAAAACACCTATACAAGCCATAGAGTGATAAACTGAGCAATCCTAGTCTCACAGACAGGGAGTGAAGGGAGTTTGTTGGGCGTGAAGGAAGAAAGCTCTAGTGATATGTAAAAGAATATTTGTTTTTTGAAGACCCCAAAATGCCCTTGGTAACCTGAAATGAATTAACAGGAAAACCCTGGCTGCTATGAGCAAAAGTGTTTAATGGTCCGTCTCTCCTGCCCAGTGGGTGAGACCGTATATGTTCTTTCATCAAATATTTAATGAACACCTACTCGGGGCAATTATTCCTCTAGTTACCAAGGAGACAGTGGTAAACAAGGTAGACATGGTAACCAACCTCTTGGCCCTTAAAATAAGACAATGAATAAGAAACAATTAAAACAACAGACTATTAACAAGACAATAAAAAACAAGCAAATTGAAACAGATGAGAAAGATGATATATGCAGAAAACACTGTGGCTGATGTTATAAAAAGTAACTGGGGAAAAGGGCCAGCTGAATTGGATGGGGTACATGGGAAAGGTCCTCTACCTTTAATTCTCTGACATTCAAATTCAGAATTAAAGGAAGAGCAAGAGCTAGGCAATTGAAAGCCAAGGGAAAAGCACTCCAAGAAGAAAGAAGAGCAAGGGCAAAGGCCTTGAGGCAGGAAACAACTGGCTTTACTCAGAGTGGAGCTTGGAGGAAAGAAGAGATGGGGGGAAGATGAGGTGGGAAGGAAGGGAAAGCATTTCTTATCAACAGTGGGAATACACTAAG
Source organism: Physeter macrocephalus (assembly GCF_002837175.3). Taxonomy (NCBI): domain Eukaryota; kingdom Metazoa; phylum Chordata; class Mammalia; order Artiodactyla; family Physeteridae; genus Physeter; species Physeter macrocephalus. The sequence continues at coordinate 104,284,724 of NC_041224.1, read as the reverse complement.
GCCAGCTCATATCCCTGCAGCCCAGCTTTAGCTGCTGTTCCAGTCATGAATGCAGCTGGCCTTGAGGGTCAGCAAGCATCTAATGAGAAGGCCTACATTCTAAAGGCAACAACTCCATGCTCTTCTCTTATCCATTACCCAATCAATACCAGAAGCTTGGGTAATGAAATAAATTTCAAAAATGAGTCTATCTATAAAATTAATAACTAGTTAATAGTTTAAATATTAGAAATTTGGCTTTTACTGTTGAAATTAAGGGTATGCAGTTTTGTGACTGGCCAAATTTTTTTTTTTTAGATTTCCAAATGATTTCTGAAGTCCAAAGGGCAATATAATGCATAATAATATTTTACAAAGGCGACTGAAACAATATCTATTCTGTACAATGCATTTATAAAAGTGGAACATGCAAAGCTAGATGAAATGTCATCTGGAAATATTAAAAATTATAAAATAAAACTGCATTTTCTGAATTCCACCCCTTCATTATCACCCCCCTTTTTTTAAGTATCAATAAACACTATTTTTATTTTTTAAAAAATTTTTAAATTTTATTTTATTTTTTTTTATACAGCAGGTTCTTATTAGTCATCAATTTTATACACATCAGTGTATACATGTCAATCCCACTCGCCCAATTCATCACACCACCACCCCCCACCCCCCCGCTGCTTTCCACCTTTGGTGTCCATACGTTTGTTCTCTACATTTGTGTCTCTATTTCTGCCCTGCAAACCGGTTCATCTGTACCATTTTTCTAGGTTCCACATATAT
>NC_041224.1:104282011-104282380 GCF_002837175.3 Physeter macrocephalus | reverse complement strand
AAAAAAAAAAAAGAGTGTTCTTCCTATGTTTTCCTCTAAGAGTTTTATACTCTCCAGTCTTACATTTAGGTCTCTAATCCATTTTGTGTTTATTTTTGTGTATGGTGTTAGGGAGTGTTCTAATTTCATTCTTTTACGTGTAGTTGTCCAGTTTTCCCAGCACCACTTATTGAAGAGACTGTCTTTTCTCCAGTGTATATCCTTGCCTCCTTTATCATAGATTAGTTGACCATAGGTGTGGGTTTATCTCTGGGCTTTCTATCTTGTTCCGTTGATCTATATTTTTGTTTTTGTGCCAGTACCATATTGTCTTGATTACTGTAGCTTTGTAGTATAGTCTGAAGTCAGGGAGCCTGATTCCTCTAGCTC
>NC_041224.1:104279331-104280927 GCF_002837175.3 Physeter macrocephalus | reverse complement strand
TTACATCTATATTCATCAGTGATATTGGTCTATAATTTTCTTTTTTTGTAGTATCTTTGTCTGGTTTTGGTATCAGGGTGATGGTGCCCTCGTAGAATGAGTTTGGGAGTATTCCTTCATCTGCAAATTTTTGGAAGAGTTTGAGAAGGACAGATGTTAGCTCTTCTCTAAATGTTTGATAGAATTCCCCTGTGAAGCCATCTGGTCCTGGACTTTTGTTTGTTGGAAGATTTTTAATCACAGTTTCAATTTCATTACTTGTGATTGGTCTGTTCATATTTTATATTTCTTTCTGATTCAGTCTTGGAAGGTTATACCTTTCTAAGAATTTGTCCATTTCTTCCAGGTTGTCCATTTTATTGGCATATAGTTGCTTGTAGTAGTCTCTTAGAATGCTTTGTATTTCTGTGGTGTCTGTTGTAACTTCTCCTTTTCATTTCTAATTTTATTGATTTGAGTCCTCTCCCTCTTTTTCTTGATGAGTCTGGCTAATGGTTTATCAATTTTGTTTATCTTCTCAAAGAACCAGCTTTTAGTTCTATTGATCTTTGCTATTGTTTCTATTTCATTTATTTCTGCTCTAATCTTTATGATTTTTTTCCTTCTACCTACTTTGGGTTTTGTTTGTTCTTCTTTCTCTAGTTTCTTTAGGTATAAGGCTAGATTGTTTATTTGAGATTGTTGTTTCTTGAGGTAGGATTGTATTGCTGTAAACTTCCCTCTTAGAACTGCTTTTGCTGCATCCCGCAGGTTTTGGATTGTCGTGTTTTCATTGTCATTTGTCTCTAGTTATTTTTTAATTTCCTCTTTGATTTCTTCAGTGATCTCCTAGTTATTTAGTAACATATTGTTTAGCCTCCATGTGTTTGTGTTTTTTACGTTTTTTTCGCTATAATTGATTTCTAATCTCATAGCATTGTGGTCAGAAAAGATGCTTGATATGATTTCAATTTTCTTAAATATACTGAGGCTTGATTTGTGACCCAGGATGGGATCTATCCTGGAGAATGTTCCATGCACACTTGAGAAGAAAGTGTATTCTGTTGTTTTTGGATGGAATGTCCTATAAATATCAGTTAAATCTTTCTGGTCTATTATGTCATTTAAAGCTAATGTTTCCTTATTAATTTTCTGTTTGGATGATCTGTCCATTGGTGTATGTGAGGTGTTAAAGTCCCCCACTATTATTGTGTTACTGTTGATTTCCTCTTTTATAGCTGTTAGCAGTTGCCTTATGTATTGAGGTGCTCCTATGTTGGGTACATATATGTTTATAATTGCTTATCCTCTTCTTGGATTGATCCCTTGATCATTATGTAGTATCCTTCCTTGTCTCTTGTAACATTCTTTATTTTAAAGCCTATTTTATCTGATATGAGTATTGCTACTCCAGCTTTCTTTTGATTTCCATTTGCATGGAATATGTTTTTCCATCCCCTCACTTTCAGTCTGTATGTGTCCCTAGGTCTGAAGTGGGTCTCTTGTAGACAGCATATATATGGGTCTTGTTTTTGTATCCATTCAGCGAGCCTGTGTCTTTTGGTTGGAGCATTTAATCCATTCACGTTTAAGGTAATTATCGATATGTATGTTCCT
>NC_041224.1:104264389-104278374 GCF_002837175.3 Physeter macrocephalus | reverse complement strand
TGGACTTGGGTGACTATTTCCTTTCCCATGTTAGGGAAGTTTTCGACTATAATCTCTTGAAGTATTTTCTCTGGTCCTTTCTCTCTCTCTTCTCCTTCTGGGACCCCTATAATGTGAATGTTGTTGCGTTTACTGTTGTCCCAGAGGTCTCTTAGGCTGTCTTCATTTCTTTTCATTCTTTTTTCTTTATTCTGTTCTGCAGCAGTGAATTCCACCATTCTGTCTTCTGGGTCACTTATCTATTCTTCTGCCTCAGTTATCCTGCTATTGATTCCTTCTAATGTAGTTTTCATTTCAGGTATTGTATTGTTCATCTCTGTTTGTTTGTTGTTTAATTCTTCTAGGTCTTTGTTAAACATTGATGCATCTTGATCTCTGCCTCCATTCTTTTTTTGAGAATGGATCATCTTCACTACCATTATTTTGAATTCTTTTTCTGGAAGGTTGCCTATCTCCACTTCATTTAGTTGTTTTTCTGGGGTTTTATCTTGTTCCTTCATCTGGTACATAGCCCCCTGCCTTTTCGTCTTGTCTGTCTTTCTGTGAATGTGGTTTTTGTTCCACAGGCTGCAGGATTGGAGTTCTTGCTTCTGCTGCCTGCCCTCTGGTCCCCACCCCCTTATTTTTAATGAAAGAAAATCTGGCCAAAATATTTTAAATCACTCCCTATTCACACATGAACAGAGACTATAAGAATCCAGTGCAGCATGTAGCCTATACCTTGTGTATGGAACCACAAGCTTGATTCCAAATTGGTTGTTTCCAGCCACTGAGGATTGCTAATCCTCGGCCACCTCACACTTTTCAGTGATTATGTTTTCGGTTTGTGTTGTTGTTGTTTTGTTAAAAAAGAACCTAAGAGAGCTTGCATGACCAATTTGGCTTACATCCATTTGCAACACATTCCCATTTGACAAAAAACTGGCGGCAGGCATTTAAAAGAGAGCAATTGGAGGAAAGCAATGTACTCTCAATATAGGTGAGAATTCTAGATTTAAAATCTGACCCATGACTGATGGCCTGAGAGCATATACATTTCCTGCAATTAGCAATAAATTCTCCAATATAAGTGAAACTCTATCCCAGAACAGGAGTGGTGTGGCACAAGAACAGTACAGATCTAAGTAAGAGGCTCTAACACCATTTGGGCAAGGTTTCCCACACAAGTAGGGTCGACATGTGGGAGGGCTAAGTGTGGATATGTGAAGATGCATCCTTTTTGATCCTTCTCATGAATCTTCTCCATCTTCCCTCTGTGGTTCCTAGAATATGCGGCTGTGAGCAAAGATCAGGCCGGGTCCAGCTTTTAAGACCTGAAGGAAAATATTATCTTAATACTCCACTCCCTTCTAACATACTAAATAAGTGAGAATATATTTGTGACAATTTCTGTAGCCCAAAGCATTCTTACAAATTTTTCTGCAAGTTGCTTTCAATCATGTTTCAGAGTAATTTTTTTTTTTTTTTTTTTTTTTTTTTTTTGTGGTATGCGGGCCTCCCTCTGTTGTGGCCTCTCCCGTCGTGGAGCATAGGCTCCGGACGCGCAGGCTCAGCGGCCATGGCTCACGGGCCCAGCCGCTCCGCGGCATGTGGGATCCTCCCAGACCGGGGCGCGAACCCGGTTCCCCTGCATCGGCAGGCGGACGCGCAACCACTGCGCCACCAGGGAAGCCCCAGAGTAATTTTTTAAAAGATAGATCGATAAGGAAAGCCAACATTATGTATGGAAAAAGTTAATTCCAGAGGAATTAAGTGGAAATTATGGAATTAGAATTCATATTCTTTTTATGGATTACCTATAGGAGAAAGCCAGTAAAATGATAACTGGTACCCGGAGCAAAGCCTTCTAAGATATTAAAAAGTCAAAGGAATATAAATTTGTGGAGGCCTTGAGCATGGGCTTCAAAGACCTTAATTAAGGGAACTTAATCAACCAAGGACCCCAACTCTGAATGGATTCCCATACTCTATCCCCCTTCCCTGAACACAAGAGGGACACTGAGGCAAGTCTGTTCCTAAAAATAGAACTCTTCTGATGGCCAGCTTTGGTTCAAGGACCCCTGATGGCCTTGCAGAACCTTCCTGGGACTGTCTGAGAGTCCAGGATGCTTCCACCCAAACTTCCTCCCCCCTTTCCTTTAGTTGTGTTCAAACTGGTATCATAGTCTGATTGTTCTCCCACCCTTTTCTGGCTCCCTCCCCATTTTCTCTCATAGGCATGTCACCTAATAACACCTTTGCCTGTTTAATCACATGTTAGTGTTTGCTGCTTGGAGGACCTGGACACACAATCCTTTCTACCATTTTTTTCTTCCAATATTTCAAATGATGGAAATAGTCCTAATTAAATCAGAGCCAGTTCCTTCTCTCTTAGTCTTTAGTCCTCAGGGGTCACTAAAATCTTGGGTGAAAATGCATTTTGCAAGTGGATATATAGTAATTTTGGTGATTCCAATCTGATGTTATTAAAGTTCAATGAGTGTCCTGTTTTTAGAAATAAGAATATAATCCACTTAAATGATAAATTGTAATTCTTAGAAATCTCCTTGAATATCTGTAGAGAGATTTTAAATGCCTTGAGAATATAGTACACCCACATCTCTATTTTCAAAAAACAAATTTTCACAGCCGTAACTCAAGTTTTACTTTATGCATTTGTACAGAACGAGATTTGAATGAGATCTTAGGAGTCTTTTGTTCTAACTCCCCTACTTCCTTTTTTTTCTGAAGGAGAAATTTGGCCCAATAGGGAAGGGTTTTTCCCAAGGGCACATATGCTGTTAGGTCAAAGTCAGGTTCTGACAACAGTGCCCAAATGTTCAGCACTATGCAGTGGGCACCTGTCCACGCTGCTTCCAGCTGAAAGAGGCTCTAGGCAATGGAACAGCAGTTAAGAGAAGATTTGCTCCACATTTTGAGTGGCCCCATGCACAGCCAGGGAAGTAGAAATAAGAGCAGACTTATTGTTAAGTCTTTTTTTTTTTTTTTTTTTTTTTTTTGTGGTAGGCGGGCCTCCCTCTATCGCGGCCTCTCCCATTGCGGGGCACAGGCTCCGGACGCGCAGGCTCAGCGGCCATGGCTCACGGGCCCAGCCACTCCGCGGCATGTGGGATCCTCCCAGACCGGGGCGCGAACCCGGTTCCCCTGCATCGGCAGGCGGACGCGCAACCACTGCGCCACCAGGGAAGCCCTGTTAAGTCTTAAAAGAAACTGAATTCCAGTTTAATCTCTCCTAATAACTGCTGCTTGGCCTTGGGTAATTCCTGTGGCATCCCTGGATCTTAGTTTCAACCATAAAATTTTGGTGTCGAACTCCGTCATCTTCAAGGTCCTTTCCACTCATACATTTGATGTCTGTGCTTGGCAGACATCACCGGGGAAGGTGTTGCCAAATGATTAAATACAGAGTATAGCCAAGGGATGTCATGGGGCCAAGGAACATCTGACTCTTGCAGTTTAAGCTAAATATCTAAGTTTCTAAAGAAACTAAACAGCAGTGGTGGCTATGATATATACTACCCCAGGATACATGACGAGCACACAATAAAAATAGTCAAAAATGATGCAAATAAGTTAACCTCAAATTGAAAAAAATATTTTGCTCTTCTCTATGTAGCAAATGATCTGACATAACCTATTTGCAGGTCATTTGTTATAAATTACCTATTAGTTGACCAACCTCTTCAAATGTCAACTCTTACCATAGTTAACACTTGGTATCTTATGGTTATTTAAGAATAACATTGCAGTCACATGGTTTGAACCCACCTTAGAAATTTCAGTGGTGCTAGAATGGGCATGATCAGAAAATCTACAAACAACAAATGCTGGAGAGGGTGTGGAGAAAAGGAAACCCTCTTGTACTGTTGGTTGGAATGTAAATTGATACAGCCACTATGGAAAACAGTATGGAGGTTCCTTAAAAAACTAAAAATAGAATTACCATATGACCCGTCAATCCCACTCCTGGGCATATACCCAGAGAAAACCATAATTCAAGAAGACACATGTACCCCAATATTCATTGCAGCACTATTCACAATAGCCAGGTCATGGAAGCAACCTAAATGCCCATGAACAGATTTGTTTTGCAAAAGGCTTTGGTGCTAACATTCCTATTCTTTGAGTTCCATAGACTGAAGATTCTTGGTTCTGGGTCATCCTGGAGACAAGGATTCCCATCTTGCACATGTGCAGTACTGTCTCTGTAAAATAACTCACGGTTTGATTAATCAACAACCTATTTAAGGAGGCAAAACCAGTTTAAGCTTGTCAATGTTTCATGTGCTGTTTCAACGGGTGAGCAGAGACTAGATCAAAGGGATGGGTTAGAGGGAAGCATTTGACTTGAAAAACTTGAGTTTTTAAGAACGGAAGCGGCGGGGACCATGTTCACAAACACACCTTTAATGGTCTTTGTGTACGGGAGTTGATGAAATTATTTCCCAGGAATATCTATGCTTTCTGTGAAATAGGACACTGAAGTTAAGGAATTAGAGGAAGAGATTTCAGGAAAGAGTGAAGTTTTAGCATCTGAGGAGAATGCAAGGCAGAAACGCTCCTTAGACAAGCGAAGAGAAGTCAGAGATGACTCAGCTGAGGCTGGATGTGGTGAATCTCCCTGTCTGCAGATGAAAGGACTGCTCTTAACAGCACAGGTGTAGAGAAGTTTACCTGGGATTGAACAGCTTTGTGGGTTTTACCTCATGGTTGCAGGTGACGTATATGGAGTTGAGGGTGCTGACAAGAAAATGACAATGGACTCTAGACTTAGTGATGAAGGAAAATGTGATCAGTAGAGTGTTGATAGTGATGAAATAAAATGCATTTTTCAAGACCAGATAAGAAAAATCCAAACAGAATTTTTTCTCTGCTCATTTGGGCCTCTTCCCTTCCCTCTAGCATGCATTGTGCATCTGCATTATACGTTAACCAGACCACCCCAATGGCAGACATACCTGCTCAACCTTAAAGATCAATTTTTCTTCTTCTGGCGCCAGCGATATAATGGCTTAGAAGATAATACTCCTTTCTCAATCCTGTAAGAGGTCATGATGACCAACCACTCACCTTGTATGTGCAAATGTCTTTGTGAACTTTTTATGTACAATGCCGATATACAAATTCCCTTAAAGGTAGCAATTGGTATGGAACCTATTGGGTCAGACCATCTGGGGAGATACTGGGCTGCACCTAATGAAAGTTCTTAGCTTAAATACTTTAGTGCCATGGGACAAATTGGTCACTACATGCCTCCCAAACCTTGGTTGAAATTAAGAACAAAAAGGAGGGGATCGTGAAATAAAGAATGTTGCTCACCATCCAGTTCTATCAAGTTGTTGAAGTCGCTGACCTATAATAAGTAAACCCTGAAAGGAATGCAGGGCAAAGTTCAGGATGAGGCACTTTGTGCTCTGGGAAAACTGGCAGAACCAGCCCTCAGATGGTTAGCTATTTTCGGGAGAACATTTTATGAGCCCAGTTTCTTGCATCTTCCCATACACAGAAAAGCAGTAAAACCATTAACTAACATATCTGTTCCTCACAAATAGCAGTAACCTCCTACCAAGATGTGTGCTTGATTGCACGCACCCCTTCACCAAAATCTCATCTATACCGCCCTCCGCACCTTACTTCTTCAGAATGGTCCTCAGAGCTTTCTGAAAGACTGTCTCCCGGGTTATAATCCTCAGGTTGGCGCAAATAAAATTTTCCATTTCTTTCTTAGATTGACTATTGATTAATTTTTTTGTCAAGAATAACTTCAGGAAAGTGGGAGAAAAGAGTCTCATAGGGGCTTCATGAGAGTTAAATTTGATAACATACAAAACTTTGTCGGGAACTGTGCAGGCAGGGTTTGTAATTTTACCCTACTTATAAGCTACCAAGTCAGCGTGCTGCAGGATGCTGGCAGAAGACACAAGACTCCTAACTCAAAAACAAAGAACTTTATTACTCATAGTAGCCAGAGCTTCCTGCTCATTTGGACTGGTTCTCTACGTCCCCCAAGTCCCATCGGGGCAATTCAAGGCCTGTGATAGACACTCACACACACAATGGGTTAAGTTGCAGGATTTACCACTAAGCTAAATTTGGGGATTTGCCACTTTCTTAAAAGCAAAAGCAGGGCTTCCCTGGTGGCGCAGTGGTTGAGAGTCCACCTGCCGATGCAGGGGACACGGGTTCGTGCCCCGGTCTGGGAGGATCCCACATGCCGCAGAGCGGCTGGGCCCGTGAGCCATGGCCGCTGAGCCTGAACGTCCGGAGCCTGTGCTCCGCAACGGGAGAGACCACAGCAGTGAGAGGCCCGCGTACCGCAAAAAAAAAAAAAAAAAAAAAGCGAAAGCAAACTTGCCCATTGTCCAGGGGGAGACCCTACCTCAGACCTCAAGGGTATGTGCTGCAAGCACAGCTCTGAGAAATGGCCTGACTAAAGAGTGGTCAGAGCTTTGCATTCTTGGCACACCCAGAAGAACATGCAGGGATGCTCAGAGCACATTGCCAATTGCTTCTTCTATTAAATATAGTGTCTGGCTGATGGTAGGTTTTCAACAAATATTAGCCATAATTGATGATCATGTTGTTATTCATGATTAAGTTGAATTCTAGTTAAAATTCAGGGGAGATAAATGGAGGAGCCAAAGATCCACAGTCACGGGTATACATATTCCACTAGCAGGGACTTGATATTAAGCTCCAGGAAAATGAAAACTCTGGGGTGTTTGACTTATCTGTAGATGAAATGCAAAGAAAATAAGAACTAGAAGTCTGAATAAATTTGTTATAGAAAATTATTCTTCTTAATACTATGTACGTATGAAATGTGAAAGCAGAACACATGATGGAATGGCTAAAGTAAATCATAATGGAATCACATTTCTGAAAACGTAGTAGATACATGTGAGGTGCAGAGAAAAAACTCTGCACAAAATGTGGCTGAGAAGGTTAATCTCCATATACCATTTACTTAAAAATTCAAAAGGAGACAAGTAGAGATACAAAATCGGAAAATTTTTTCCAGAATGTTTCCAGTCAAGGGAATGGACTCAGTGAGCTCCCCAGACAACTAAAATAAGATTTTTTACATGAGCTATGATCTAATTTGAAGGTTATATAAAAAAACACGTAACGCTTTTAAACCCAAACACCAGCTCCTTTTCCTTGGATTTCTTCTCCAACTTCACAAGACGACAGGGATCCTCTCCACTCTGCTCTTATAAATTGGTCCAGCCTGTACTTTTTTCTTGTCCCTTACTCTCTGACGTCAAATTCTTTGAGATTGACAAGGTGTTCTCAATCAGAGAGAAGGAGTTTCCTTATAATTGAACATTCAATGAAACCATTATCCTTTACATGTTCTAATATTCATCTTAATTGAGGGGCTATTTTCTCAGGCTCTCTGGGTGAGAACATGGGTTCTGGAGGATCCTGGGAACTGCTTTTGTTAACACCATGAGATTGCCTCTCCCCAGTCTCTCAAATAAATATTCACTGTCTACGCCCTTGTATGATCCATAACTTTACTGATCTAAAGTTACGCAGGTTTTTATCTCTAACTACAATTGAGAAACCATTTTTTTTAAAAACAAAGCTATTCACAGAAATGACACAGAACTGAGCCTAGCTCCACCCAAATGAGTCAAATCATGGCACAACGATCCTCTTAATTTTATCATTCTGGCTAATAAGTCTTTGCCCAAGTGGCTTTATTTCAGTTTGGGGCCAACTTCTGAACCTGGTTTGTGAAGGATTTGGGACAGCTGACTTAAATTTCCACTGGATTTGCTAGCTCAGCTGGGACACTGATTGTTGGTGTGGTTGAATATCCTAGGTCTTAGGGCTGCACGTGCAGTTTTACCAGGTTCATTTCTGGGCAGATCCCAGGTTCTCAAGAGCTCAAAGATCGAATGCAGCATGCCCTCTTATACATTATTGTGAGGGTGAAGGGAAAGTAAGAAGGAGTGATTCCAATTATATCAAAATACAAACTTCTGCCTAGGGCAATGGTGGGACTTTCCAATCTTTCACATACATATTATGAGAGGTTTATTTTTAGGAAGATTCAGCCTACTATAATGTAAATGTCTTTTGTTTACATGGGGCTTTTTAAAATTTATAAACCTCCCCAGCCATTTCTTCCAAGGACTCAGATTGCAAGAAATCTTTTAAAATTAAGTTAATCTCTGTAATTTGTCAAATATAAACCCATTAGCTTATTGAGGGAAATTACTGAAAAACAAAACAAACAAAAAACCCAGGAAAAACAAGGACCTTCCTCCCAGCCTTCCTGTTTTCTGAATGTAAATATATTTCATATAGTGAAGATAAAGTATCTTAAGTCTCTATCTTGTTTTATAGCTTAAATGATCAGGATGAACTAATTCTAGAATGCTGCCCTAAATCAATGATACACAAATCTCTAAAATAAAACTTGATGGGAAAGGAAATTCTAAGGGTGAAGACTATCTTCCTATCAATTAATTTCATCTCCCTCTTTCATATTCTTGAACTGTGTAAGATACGGATATTTCAAGTCATGTGTCCTCTGGCAAGGAGCCAATGAGTCTCTGCTCCAGCATGGAGCCAAATGAGTGCACTATAGGGAAGATAATAAATCCAGTGATTAGCAGAGACATCTGATCACCTTAGTCCTACCCCCGCTCCAGGTGTGAACTTGCTTTTATTTTTAATACTTTGAGACATGACACTCAAGTGTTGATTGGTTCAAGAAGATATATTTTATATATATATAATATATATATACACACACAATGGAATATTAGCCATTAAAAAAAGAATGAAATATTGTCATTTGCAGCACCATGGATAGACCTAGAGAATATCATACTAAGTGAATATGAGAGAATATCATACTAAGTGAAGCAAGGCAGACAGAGAAAGACAAATATTATATGATATCACTTATATGTGGAATCTAAAAAAATAATACAAATGAATCTATATACAGAACAAAAACAGACTCACAGACATAGAAAACAAACTTATGGTTTCCAAAGGGGAAGGGGGGAGGATAAATTTGGAGTATTGGATTAACAGTTACAAACTACTATACATAAAATATATAAGCAACAAGGATTTATTGTATAACGTAGGGAACTATATTCAATATCTTGCAGTAACCTATAATGGAAAATGATCTGATAAAAAGATATATATATATATAATTGAATCACTTTGTTGTACACCTGAAACTAACACAATATTGTAAATCAACTATACTTCAATTTTTAAAAAAGAGTTGATGCCACACAAAGGACTGCATTTTTGTTAATGATCTCATTTAGTAAAACAGCTGGCATATCAGTATCGCAGGAACAAACACATTCTCCTTTCACTATAGCAGAAAGCTAAGCCACCTGCTGGCTTAGAGGTGGCAGTGCCCTAGAGCAAGTGTGGATGAAAGGAAAGATCAGATCCCCATTATGTGGGCCTTGCCCTTGCTCTTCTTTTCTGTTTTCCACAGGGAATCGTTAAGTTCCAGCTCAGTAGTCGGCATTGTCGTCTTCCTGGCTAGGAGTATCCTCACACCTCACATGACTCCAGTGTCTAGGCATTAGATGCTTCTGTGTTAAATGAGAAAAACTAATTTGAACAGCTTATCCTAAAGAAGGTCTGTTGTGAAATCACAACAGACCAAAAATCTAATAAGTAGGAGTGATATCTGTTGGTGAATGAATTCGGTTACCTGAGGTGAAGCTGAGTTACTAAAGCAGTAAGCAAATCAAGAAGAGAGCAATCTGGAAGGTTGTGAATGTGACTTCTGGTTCCTAAAAAGCAGGATTAGCACTGAACAGAAAAATCCAATGAACCTTGGCCCATTTGCATTTTAGCACTCATTTTGGGTACAGGTGGGATGGTAGAGAGGACCCTGGTCATGGAAATGGAAGTTCTTTGCTCTAGTCTCAGTTTGGAAATCTTATCCCAGATTTTCTCTCTGAGCTTTAAAGAGTTGGTGTGAGATTAAATGATAGAATTAATGTTAAAGCACTTATGATTTTGCCTCTACAAGACATTTGAAAATGTATGGAGACATTTTTGGTTTTCACAATTGGGTGGTGAGTGGTGCTCCTGGCATCTATCTAATGGGTACAGGCCAGGGATGCTCCTAAAAGTTCTGCAATGCACATGGCAACCCTTGAGCAGAGACTTATCTGACCTCAAAGGTTAATAGTGCTGAGGTTGATAAATCCTATCTAGGTCCATCTTCTTGGTTCTGTTTGACCCAGAGAATCTGATAAATGAGAGCTTTACTAAGAATAGGTAGCTGATTTGGGGAGGGGTGGGTAGAGGATGTTGGGGAGTGCAGATTCAGGTGATAATCTGGGGCCCTTGTGGTTACATATGGATTTGGTTGTCAGTTTTCATTGGCCTCAGCTGCCCAGTTGGTAGATGAATAGAGTAGGAGGTCATTGCTGTGGAATTTACAGAGATGGTTGGTACCTATGTCAAAAGGCCCCTCTGAGTGGCTGGGCTATAAGCATAAGCTTTAGATGGGGTGATATATTGGTGTCTTATCAGTCTGTTGGATTTACAAAGACCCTTCCAGCTCATTTAAGTAAAGAAGAGTCACTTATGAAAAGTTATGTTGGGGCTTCCCTGGTGGCGCAGTGGTTGAGAGTCCGCCTGCCGATGCAGGGGACATGGGTTCGTGCCCCGGTCCGGGAGGATCCCACATGCCGCGGAGCGGCTGGGCCCGTGAGCCATGGCCGCTGAGCCTGCACGTCCTGAGCCTGTGCTCCTCAACGGGAGAGGCCACAGCAGTGAGAGGCCCGCGTACCGCAAAAAAGAAAAAAAAAAAAAGAAGTTATGTTGGTTATCCATTTAAAATATAGCAGTGTGTGCATGTCAGTCCCAACAAGGACCTACTGTATAGCACTGGGAACTCTGCTTAATATTATGTAACAACCGAAATGGGAAAAGATTTTGAAAAAGAATAGATACATGTATATGTATAACTGAATCACTTTGCTGTACACCTGAAACCATCACAACATTGATAATCAACTATACTCCAATATAAAATAAAAAGTTAAAAAGTTATGCTTAAATTTATGATCTAAGTTCTTATCTTGGTTCTGTCACTGGAAGAATTTTGGAAAAGTCAATATCCTTTTTTGGGAACTCATCTACCTGTGATTCCAGACTCTGACTCTTATAGATGTGCTCAGATGCAATGATGTTAGAATCCATGAGATGGAATTATTCAGAAGATTGTCAGTGACAGAATTGAAGAGCTTAATATACAAAAAAGTAGAAATGGAGAGAAGACAAATATTAATGATTGATTGAGGGGTACCCAAAGGCCTAGAGAATTGTTTGTATAAGAGATCTAAGTGTAAATGTGTCACAAATCCCTTTCCCTATGAGAAGCTTCTCAAGTACAATACCTATAAGAATTTCTCTAGATTTCCATTTATGCTCCCCATCCAGGTACCTCTACTTTACATCCTGCTATTGATTCCTAACCCCTTTCTACTTCTCCACTCAGGACCGTTGACTGATGCCCCTACTAGACCTCTATTTGGCTCCAATGTTTTCTTTGCCTCGGACGCATCCCTTGTGCCTTGCCTCCCCCCGTACCCACAGTCACCAAGCCTAGGATCCAGGAAACAGTCACAGCTGCCTGAACACCCCCTTGGCTGGGAAGGATGTTCGTGAGATCAAGTTCAGAGTGACCAACCCTGAAGAAAAAGGGACTAGGGAGAGTTCTGAAAGGCAAAACCTCAGTATAGTAAAACTAAATTTTGATAATCCATATAAGAACTCTCAGCAAGAAGCTATATATCAAATAGATACATAGTCTTAAGGACTTTTATGTCTTGTAACTTATACAAAAAACAAGGCAATAGTGTTCATAGCAAATGATCCTTGAATGTAGGGACTGAGTCGTATTTGCTCTTAGTGCTAGAGACTAGCACATTACAAGAAATATGGTAGGCCCACAACACGTGTTTTTTTGGATGAAATCCATTTCTAACTTGTGTTTGTGGTTTGTGTTCTGTCAGAATTATGGAAAGATCAGGCAAGTTGATGGAAGAATCATTGAGTGTAAAAAGGAACTTGTTTTGCAACTGTCTCTTCTCACATTCTTGCAGGGAAGGAGAGATGAGTGAGCGAGCAATGACTTAGAATAATAAACTATCACTGTCTATACACATCCAAGAAATCCTGGTGTCAAGTTTTGGAGGGGAAGCAAGGTATTGTTGGCTGTTCTTAGAGAAAGGACTTGAAGAGGAGAAGGAGAGAGTTTTAAAATTGTTAATATCCAAGAAACGATTCACCAAATTAATTTGTTCTACTGGAACTATGTACACATAAGATGCAGAATTTCCTGGAGATCACCAGCCCTTAAGAATGCACATGAAGTAGACATCAAATGCTGGGATCACAGTATTTCGGGACTCTTTATGTGCTGTCCTTCCTCTTCAATAAATCTTACCTTACCTCTAGACACTCACTCACTCATTCACTCACACCCATACACACAGATCCCTGACCCATTCTGGTTCAGGAAGGGGTACACAGGTACTTTATTACCCAGGATAACAGGGGTCCCAAGGTAACAGTGTACCTGATTGGTTCTGTGTAGAAGGCATTTTTTAATTTGAATCATTTAAAATATACTAGTAGAACGCCTTTGTAAATTCTTAATTATGTTAGAGTCATGAATCTCTTTGAGGACCTAATAAAAAGCTATGAACAATCTCTCCACAAAAATGAATATAAGGATATAGGCACACTATTTTTCAGACATATAATTTCAGGAAATTTATAGATACTTCTAGGAGACCCTTAAAGTCTTCATGTCAAAAATCTCGAGGAATTGTGGGAAGAACACTTTTATGAAGTGAATAATCCTTACATAATCAATCCACTGATGTGTATATTTGTGACAGGGATTGCTACTCAGATACCTCTGAGGGTCGTGCAGGAAACCTAACTGAGTGACTCAGGGAGGACATAAGGCAATGGAAATGGTAAAGATGTGGAGACCTGGTGAGCTCCCACCCCTGGAAAAGGCAGATGATCCTCAGCCCACCACTTGGCAAGTAGGTTCAGTATTACCAGAATTTAGACTTTTTTACAGAAAGATAAAAATCTGGATTTTACTACATCCCCTGATTTTCAGCAGACTACGCATGCAAACAGAATATGACAAGTTACACTCCCCTTGACAACATTTTATTTTAATTTTCTAATGTACAGAAAAGAAGAAAGAATTATGCAGTGAATACTCATACACTCATCACCCAGTTTCTACAGGAAACTTTTGGCTTTTTTGCTTTATTGCATGTCTACCCATCCATCCATCCATCTTAATTTTTATGCATTTTGGTACACTCCCACTGAAACACTTCTGGTTGCTCATTTTTGGTCCCTAGTTTGATCTATTTTTATTTATTTCTCTGTATGTGTGTGTGTATGTGTAGGTGTGTGTGAGTATGCACACGCCCATGTGTGTGTTTTAAATAAAGCTTCTGTGTCTGAGCTTACACATTTGGGGTATGAAATACTTAACCAGTAATGCCGCTGCGCTGCTGTGGCACAGGACCAGTCTTGGCGGGGAGCATGACATTCAGATGCTTGTTGCACCTGGAACAACAGGCCAGAGTGAGAAGGTGAGAGGAGGGGACCTGCCAGGAAGGACCAGGTGTGCCAGGGCTCCCACTCTTATGCTGCCTCATCCCCGGCCCCACTGGTGCCCCCCAGGAGCCTGGCTGGCACCTTTGCTTATTTCCTCTATCAGTTCTGAGCTCAGAGGGAGAGAGGCAGGATTATTTACCACTCTACCACTGCAGACACACACTCAAAAACAAGTAAAACCCCTCTGACATGGCATCAGACAGAATCCGAGCCCACCAAGAGCTCACCTGTTCAGCAAGCCAGGCGGCGCAGCCGAAAATATTAAAAACTAAAATAGGGCTTCCCTGGTGGCGCAGTGGTTGAGAGTCCGCCTGCCGATG
>NC_041224.1:104203207-104264220 GCF_002837175.3 Physeter macrocephalus | reverse complement strand
TGCCGCAGAGCGGCTGGGCCCGTGATCCATTGCCGCTGAGCCTGCGCGTCCGGAGCCTGTGCTCCGCAACGGGAGAGGCCGCAGCAGTGAGAGGCCCGCGTATCGCAAAAACAAACAAACAAACAAAAAAACCTAAAATAAATACAAAATAAAAGCCAACTTCACTTACAAAAAAATTCAATTTCTCTTCTTATTGTTTCGTAAAGTTCTTAAGTTAAACAACTATTCCAGTGTTGCTGTAGTGGGTCCTCTGGACTGAGTGCCTCCTGACCAACGGCTATCAAGATTCTGGTGTCCCAGGGGGTGAAAATAAGTAAACTTCCCTGCCTCCCCCCTATACCTCCCTGGTCCTCTCCCACAGCTGTGGTTTTTGCCAGCCATACTGTGGGATTTCAGTTCCAGAAGATGCCACATATGTTACATCTGATTTATGTATAAGCCCCTGCAGCCCTCACACACCCTCAATCACAGTCTTGATCTTCCCAGATCAAGACCTGTTTGTGCAGAAGGGACTTAGGGATAGAAGGGAGGCCAGTGGGTCTTTGCATGTGATGCATGCTAATGAATGCAATGATCCCTTGGCAGAACGGCAAAGCTGTCAGACTTGTGTTCAAATCGCTTCTCTCTGCTGTCCCACTCTCCTACTGGCCATCCTTTTCTCCTTGGCACGCAGCCTCCTCATGGGGCCCTTTATTCCCACTATTCCTTTCCCTCCTTCAGATTGGCTCATTCCCCATCAAGCCCAGACCTGCCTCTTCTCTCCTCTCAACAGGTCTTAACTGACTTCCCTTTTTCCCTCAGGGCTGTCCTATGTGATTGGCCAGGAGGAAATTAATCTCATGCCTTCATTTGCTCTAAGACTAATGGGAAACACTAATTTGATGGATTGCTTTCACATTTTAATTCCTTAGCTCAAGGATGACTGATGAGGGTCCATTAGGTACCCAGGCTGAACCTTTGCAAGAGATATCTCCAACAGAGGGGCTATTCCTGCTGCCTTTGACTGACATTGACAATAGCATACTTATTTCACTGAGAGGAAAGTCTTGCTCTCTGTGAAGCAAGTGAAAAAAACAGCAGGCAATAAATATTTGTTCACTGTTAAAGGAAAACTTCAATGATACACTTTTTGCTTATCAAATGTTGAAGGTAAAAAAAAGATAGTGAATGTTGCTGAAGATGAAGTGAAATTGACACTCATATCCAGCGCAAGAGAATAAACTGGTACTTACGTTCTGGCAGGAAGTTTGGCAGTTTGATGGTGATGATTAAACCGCGCACACACATATACACATATGTTGTGTATATGTATCTATACGTATACACATATATGTGTATATACATACACATACCTGTATACACATGTATATGTGTACACATATACACATATATAAGCATAAATAAACTATTTGAAGAACTTAGATGAAGGTCAACAGTGCCCTGTGGGGTCTGACCCTGCCTGCCTCTCCAGTCTCATGCCCCCCTCTCCTTCCAGCTCTGAGTCTATCCACACTGGCTTCTCTCAGTTCTGCAACACACCTCATGTTCCTTCCCACATGTTATTCTTTCTGCCTGCGTGGTTCTTCATCCTTCTTTTCACAAATCATTTCCTGCCATCCTGCGCACCTCAGTTTAAGAGTCACCTCCCCAGGAAGCCTTCTCAGACCACCACTCCTCTCCCCCAATCCCCCAAAGTCTGGACAGACTCTCTTATAATCTGCTTTTAAGGACTATATTCCTTTCCTTGTGCTACTTAGCCTAGTAACTCCTGATAGTTTCCTCTGTGTGGTTATATCATTCATCTGTCTCCCTTCATGAACTATACACTCAAAGAGAGCAGGTTTGTGTTCACTTTTCCATCCCCAGTGCCTAGAAAAGGACCTGGTATTTAGAAGGGGCCCAAGAAATACTTGTGGATTAAATACATGAATAAATACTCGCTGAATTAAATAAATGAATGATGAGATTATAATCCATTTAAATTTTCTCCTTTGTGCTTTCTTGTATTTTTCAAATTTCAACAATCATGTGACACTTTTATAATAAAGTCACTTTTAAAAAGCTTTTCCTTTCCTTTGAGGCTATAGCTGTTCTCTGCAGAGCCTGCTGCCTTTGGCACTGATTCCTCTGACTGCTACTGTTCTAGGCTAGCCTGAGCAATGGAACAGGATTATGCTACATTGTCTGAAATTCTGCCTCAGCTAGGGACAGTCTTCCCAGCCCATCACCTTTGGGTTACTGGGCACAAAGCAGTGGATTTGGATTCCTGCTGTTATCTCTCTCCTGCCCTCAGAGGTACAGCTTGGTGGCTTCCATGACTCAGCAGATGACTCTTGGACAAAGCAGTGTAGTAGCCTGTTTTGCCAGGTAACGATGAGACAGTGGGCTTTTACTGAGTGCAAGTTCTGCTATAGTGTCTGAGGCTGTATCTCTTGGCATGAAACAATCACACATTACTCCACTCCACTCCCCTTTATTCAGAAGAACTATAGTCATTATGACTTTTCCTGTTGAGTCAAGCCTGAGCTTTTCCATGGAATTAATACAAGAGATTTAATGGTTTCAGCTTGAGACTCAAGTTCTTACTTTCTTCCTACCAGCTGACAGCATAAATGCAATAATGGTTGTATCTTAGTGAGAGTAATTTCTCCATATGGCACTTCAGGTGGCATTTGAGATATTTTTAATATTTCTGTAGGCAAGTTTAAAAAATCTTGCCAGTTTGCAAACATTTTACCAGCCTCCACAATGCTCACCTACACACTGCAACATTCCAAGGATAATTTGTCATTTCAAATCCTTTTCGGAATGAGTTGGAGAATAAATAAATATGGATGATGCATCAGAAGGGACAGAGCCCAATCTAAATAGCTATTATTCTGGTGGTCTGAACCAGCGTCTAAGTAACATTCAATTGTTATTTGAGTTCTGGGCTTTCCCATGGTCTGATTAATCTTTTCTCAGACTGTGAATCCATATTAAGTAACAAAGTTGCAGCACAAAGCCTTGTTTTTCTGTGTCTTAGATCTCTGGATATGCTAGGGAGACTGGCATCTTAGCAGCACTAAGTATTTTCAGGAAATTTGGAGGTGATGAGTAGTTACTGATTGACAAAATAGCATCTATATTAGGATGAATGTGGCAGCGGGCAAAATGCATTTATCCGGTGTTGAGATGAAAAGCTGATTACAAAGCCCCGGGCAAATGAGGTGGAAACATCTTGGAGATTAGGTTTGCTCTCTGTGTCCTACATTTCAGAGGGATGCGATCATTGGTTTAACGTTTCCTGTGGACAGCTTTTCCCGGGGTTGAAATAAACACAGAATCTATCCTGTAGAACGTTGCATGTAGAAATTTAGCTCAGTCAGGACAAAGAACAACATTAAAATTAGTGGTCCTATGGCAGGCACTCTGGGATGACTATGTCATCCCCTGTCCGTGACAATGAGGTCCAGATTGGTTAAGGTGATTTGGGTCACACAGTGTAAGGAAATATTGGATTCTTTCTAGAATTATCTGTTATGCTGTCGTATCCTGCCAGAGCATGGTCCTTCTCTGTGGGAGGGCAAGTCCACCCCCCTGGGAGTGCTCACTGGGGGGCTCTTCCTATCCATGTTCCCATCACAGCTTCCAGAATTCACTTGTAGTGTCTAGTTCCCATGTTCGCTCCAGCTGGTCTCCCCTTGGCATTATCCATACATGGGTTCTACAGATGTCCGTTCCCTGACATCAGCTCTTGGGTAGAAGAAACTCCTTGCTCCTGTCTGGTCACATAATGGGAAGGTGGGACTCTTGAGGCCACAGATGATGCCACCTACTGCATCTCATCTCTTTGTTCCCTGCCTGGATTGGAGTCCTTCCAAAGGGAACCACCAAAATGTCTGTGTCCTTTTCTCTGTGTCTGGCTTCTTTGCTTCTTTTTGAAACACCTCTTCTGCTTTTTCTTTGACATTGAAATCACCTACTTCAGGGAAGGGCAGAGATGCAATTAAACACAGCAGATCACTTATTTTATACAAGGTATTATGGGGATAAAGTGGTAAACCACAGCCAATCCTCTCCCTCAAGTCGCTTTGAATGCAAAGGAGGAAACAAATATGTCTGCAGCCCTTTACGAGGGACAAGGGGATAAAAGAAGTACAAATAACATGCTACAGAAGCACAAAGCTGGAAATGAACTCTGACGGGGAGGAGGGAAGGCTTCAGGGAGGAAGTGGCTTGTGAGCTGGAGCTTAATGGAGGAAGGACCTGTTTATTTCATTCTTTGAAAGGAAGCACTTAGTGGTTGAACCCATATCTGTGGTTTTCATTGGCTGTAGAAGGTCACAGCAGTAGGACTGAGAAGCTGCAGGTCTATGGAGGATCCATCTAAGTCTAGAGCCTGGCTTAAGTTTCTCTTTCTCCCTTTCTTGTAGGAAAGGGATGGTTTAATCTTTTGAGAGGAGTTGAGAGTTAATGATCTGTGAGTACTAGTAATGTTTCTTGCTGTTAGAGGTCATGGTAGAAGCATAAGTGAACGTGTGCATTGCAGATGTTCCCCTCCCCAGTCCAAGGTCAGGAGCAGTCCTCTTCGAGCAGTAAGCTGATGGAGTTATTAAATGCATTTCACACAAGCTAAACAATACTTGAGTGCACAGGAATCACCTGGGATATTTTATTACAGTGCAGATTTTAATTCAGTAAGTCTGGGGTGATCCTGAGAGTCTGTATTTTCAATAAGCTTTGAGGTGAGTTTGATCCTGTTGGTCTACTGACCACATATTGGAGTGAATGTCACTATCTCATTTCACTAGAAGTGAACTAAGAGGTAATGAAGAGAGTTTGGGAATAGATCGGGAGGAACTAAGAGGTAATGAAGAGAGTTTGGGAATAGATGGGGAGTTACATGAAAATCTTCTACGTACCACTAAGGGCTTAAAAAGAGGACATGTAAACGTTACATGAAGCCGAAGTAGGCAGGAATTGTCTTTTATATTTTCTTGGTTCCATTAAGAAAGTAGAGTGCTTTGATAAACAAACTGACCAAATTCAGTATTTAAAAATTCATACCATATATTTCAGAGAGGAGTGCATTCTATGGGGATTATTAGAGATAGTTTCTTCCCTTAGGAAGGCAGAATGGTGTACTGTAAAAATGTGGGCCTCTGAGTCAGAAGAATTTGCGATTAAGACTTTCGCAATTATGTAACCTCAAGTGAGTTATCATTCTCTCTAATCTCAGTTTCTCATCTTTGGAATGAGGATAATACCTACCCTGCTGGGTGGCTGTGAAGACTAGTGATGATACTTACAAAGTGATCTCTTCAAGCCTGATCCAAATTGTGTGTCCTCAACTAAGCTGTGTTTCATCGAGGTCATGAAATGGGTTTTATTGAAATGGATATCCCCAGAGTCTAGTACAGCCACTAACACATATTAGGCATTTAGTAATTGTTTATTAAACCAGGTGAGCATGTACAACTCTAAATGTCTATACCACTAACCTGTTAATTAGTATATACTTATCTATTATCTATGACCTTTAACTTACTTACATTTTGTCTTTATAAATAACCTTTTTGGAAAAATATTTTTCTTCTCTTTCTCTTTAAGCCACTTCCTACACACCCCTCCCTCCCAAACTTAGAGCGATTACATATTTCCAAGTTTGATTAGAAGGTTAGAAGAGGATTATGAATCTCTTCAGAAAGCTTTAGAAACAATGCTAAAATAAGACTTTGGGTTATATCCTCTTTTTTCTTTCTAGGACTAAGCTCTTATGGCCATGATGTTATTTTATTGGTTTATTTAAAAAGATTCCTACTTCTGTTAAAATCTAGTTAGACTCAAGCCCTGGAAAAATTTACTTCCTACCCATCAATATCAAATCACATCTCTTTTCTATGAGCAAAGCTGACTTGAAATTGCTCCTAACACATTTCAGAGGCGATGCTTCACTCTTGGAAGTGCTTCTGAAGTCGCAGTTTCAAGAAGTGTGAGAATTGGGTCCCTCAAGTATAGTTTTTCAGGTAAAAAAAACAAAACAAAACAAAAGCTTCAAAGTAATGAGTTGTCTTAATGCTCTTTGTTCTTCTTCTAATTGATAATAACAGGTTTTAAACAGAAATATTGATCTAGTATTGACTCTATTCCTAACTAATTATATGAACCTGGAACAATTATTTGCCCTCTCTGAGCCTCAGTGTGCGAAAGGTGGAATTTACATGGATAGATGTGTGGATTGAAGGAGACAACTATATATAAACTGCCTATTAGTGTTTGGCTAATACGAGTGAGAATATATCAAAGTGTCCATAAACTATTATCTAGAAAAAAAAATTGAGGAAAAGTCACTTTAAAATATCTACCCATTTTTTCACATTTATTTATGATTTGAACAGAATATTATTTGTACAGAATCTGTTCAGGATAGATTTCTCTTCTTACGTGCCAGAAGGATGATAAATTTTGCATTTATCAGCAAGTAGATGGAAGGCAATGCCCTTTCTTGCCTATCTACTTGGAACAGATAGAAATGCCACCCAAATCACAGACCAAATCACTGTATCATTAAGGCCTCAAATCCTCTTATGAAACGTTTGAAGGCCTCAAATCCTCTTATGAACATTACTGGTTCATTCCAGTAATGATTACACACTTAGGGGAAAAACAGTTTACCTTGGCATCAAACTGTACACCGATTAACTGCACAGAAACAGTGGCAACCCGATCTTGAACGCTAAGGTTTTCCAGCAAGCAGGTAGCTTCCATAGTGAGGCCCAGGCCTCTTGACATCTGGACTCAAACCTCCTTTCCCGGTTCACCAAGGCCCTAGCTCACACTTTCGCTCAAACCTGTTTAGCTCTTAACTGCAAGTAGTCAAAGTAATTTACCTGCCACAGGTTCTGGCTAAAGAGCTATGTGGGGCGGAATTGGGAATGTGAGGGAGACTAACATAAGAGTTTGTGTTTACGTGTGGATTCTGTTTCCTGAGTTTTCCTCCTTGGCTCCTTTTAGCACTTACGATCTAAAATAGCTAGGCTGGGGGTGCAAGGGTAGAGGCCGTTGACCTGACCACGGGAGTGGCACAACCTTGCGGGGTCTCCGAGGCGTGGGAATCTCAGGAGCGGTGGGAGCCACGAACCTGCTCCTTTTCCCCCCATCGCTTCGAAGCAGTCCAGGGCATGTGCTCTGAGAGGCGCCCAGGAGCAGGCAGGCTCGGGGCCTGGGGCCGGGGATTGGTTGTTGCCTTGGCTGTCTACCTTAGACGTAGCCTTGCGACCACCACCTCCTAACCGGCTGCCTGGATTTGCGTTGCCCAATAACCTCACCCCGCCCTAGCCAGGCTCAGCCGCTCTGCTGATTGAGCGCGGTCACCTCCCACCCGACTTTGCCATCCGCCCGCCCAGGAGCCGCTGTGCGTTCCCATTGGTCGTCAGCCCTGCCGATCAGTCCACAGCTTGCCTCCCCTAAACAGCCCGTCTGGCCGGCGCGTGCTAGGGAGGCGGAACCTCGTGGTTGTGGGTGGGGCTGGGGCGGGGCCTCGACGGAGGCCGGCGCGGCAGCGGCTTCAGGCTCTGGCTCTGGACTCGGGCGCAGCATCCTCGCTGCAGCCACTACCGCTGCTGCACCTGGTCAGGTAAAAAGAACCTTGTCTGTCCTGCTGGCGGTGTGCCCTTCCTCTTCTCCTTCCCGACAAAAGGTTGCCTGCTCCGCCTCCTGGGGCTTAAGGGTTCTCGGAAAGAGGCGTCGAATCTGTTTTGCCCGGCTACCTTATCTTCCTCCCCTTCTGCGTCCGTTTCTCCAGCTCCACAACTAAGAGGTTCCGAAGTGCGTTGTTGGTCCCCCCAGCCGGGTCTTCCTAAAGCTCCTCACTGCAGAACTGTCTGTTAACTCCCAGCCCTCTTGACCCGCCAGGGCAGTCTCAGTCGCAGCTTGGCACAGGGAGGGTGGAAGGGCGGGTGGGGGAGGGAGGGATGCAGCGCTTTATTTTGAAGCTGGATGTGTTTAGTTCTGAGGGGGAATACTTCAGTGGGCTTGGTTTGGGAACGGAAGCTGCTTCATGGCTATGACTGGCAGTGACCAGAAGGATATCTATTGCTGCTTTGTGCTTATATTTGTAGGTGGCATTCACCATCACTGTTTTCTTCTTTCATCATCATCATCATCAACAACAGCACCACGACCATCACCATCAACATTTCTCTTCCTCCATCAGAGCTCTCCAAGTTCTGCAAAAGCAGTCTCTGTTCAGGCATGTAAGTGCTGACCCCCAAATAATAAGCAATGACCTTGCCCCCCTGAGGCCAGAGCCAAGTCCTCCTTTAACTCAAGCACAAGTAGCTGGGAGCAGGGTGTGAATGGGAGGAGTTTCCTTATCCCCCTTTGCTGTTGAGATTGCCACAGAAAACCCTTTGTTTTAATCATTCACACTGCTGCTAGCTGACTCCTGAAGAGTTTGTCACTGGCATTCATACACTCTGGATGGGCAGAATGCGGAGTCCAGGACCAGTGGTACAGCCCTGTGCAGTATGGGTGCTTCAGTTATGGAGAGGTGAATGTCCAGACCCAAGCCTTTAAGAGGACCAGGTCAAGGAGTTTAATATCTGACTTTATTCCACAGTGGCTCTAGTTGTACTAAAGCGTGATCCATGTTTGCGTATGGGGTATGTGCCATCATGTGCTGTGTGCCTTCTTGAGGGAATCTAAGTTCCTGGAGAGAGAATTAGGTTGTGTTGTCTACAGCAAGTAGCATCTTATGGGCACACCATTGGTATTCAACAGCCGTTGCTCAGCTGTTCTTAGGGCTTACTACAAGATCATTTGGATCACAGGCTTATTAACCCTTATTCAGGAGGGAAAACAGTAAGGCTGAGAGTTGCATATCAGAATAACTGTCATTATGGAAGGAAGTACCTTAAAAGTTTATAAAAGTCCCAGGTCTTCTTGGTCAATGATATCTAACCATTAGTCTCCTTTTTCTCAGTTGTGTTTATAGTGCAGTAGGACCCATGAATTAAATGCCTTTAGATATCTGCAGGAACAAAGGAGCAATGGCTTCACTGGAGGGAAACAATGGATAAAAGTCAGAGGGGGATGTATCATAATGGTTAAACTCATAAACCTGTCACATGGGGTCAAGTCCTGGATCAGCCACTTACTAGCTGAGTGGGTTTTGGCAAATCACTTACCCTTTTGAATTTTAACTTCTTGTCTATAAATTGGGGATAATATTACGTGCCTCATAGAGGAAGTTGTTGCTGAAATGCTCAGTAGCTCCTGGCACATAGTAAGTGGAGAATGAATGGTAACTCTTATTAATAACACTTGCCAACAAGGATAATAAAGGCCAGTGTTCTGTCCTTAAAATGTACATTTTTACCCCATTGTCTTTCTCCCTCCTGTTTTAAGTCTCAAAGATGATCCCAGTGGGTGATGGTAGTCTTTGGGGTCCTCCTAAGGCTCTATCTTAGAGAGGTGGCATGTGTTTGGACAGATATTTCTCTCACCAGCTTGAGCAAATGCTTAGCAAGCTCTATTAAAATACATTAAAGATGTAGCTTTAGAGAAGGTTTCTGGACTTCCGGGCCTGTCCTAGGCTGCTCCTTTCTCCGTGGGTGTTCAGTGCACTGACTTGGTAAATTGTGCTTTTTACAGAATCACTAGTGAATGCATTGGCTTCTACCCAGGAGAAGCAAAACTACATCAAAAATGCCCCTGGTAATTGAAGAAACTCTAGCTTGCCAGCATGGAAGAATTTGTGTTTTACAATATTTTTATTCTCTAAGAATAATATGTTTTTCTTTGCCCATGTAGAAAACAGCAAGCAGTCACTGAACATCAGTGTAGTTCAATTTTCTTATATAGAAGGAGAGGTTAACAGTCTTATCTGCTCTTTGGGGATACTTTGAAATTTACTGTATTGTCGATTATATTAGCTATGGTATTTTTTGTTGTGCAGGATGGAAACCCAGCAGAAAGAATTCTAAGCAAAAATGAGCATTTTTGGGTAATATAATGGAGCCACAACCAGACTCTAAAGTCTTAGTGAGGAAGCTGGTCTGCCCCAGCTCCTGAGATTCAGATGCTTTTCTGGTTGCTAGCTTGTTTTCTGTCTCTTTGTCTCTATCTCTTTCGATTCTTTTATTTCTGCTCTTCTTTCTCTGTCTTAGCCTTATTCCTTCCCATCACAGACCTTGTCCTCTCAGTGCCTTCATAAGCTCTAGATTCACATCCATCTAGCTCTGTAACCTAAGGATAACCCCCTTCTCCTTTAGTTCCAAAGTGAATCCCAGGGAAGAACTGTGATCCATCAGTCCTCAGTCACAGACTTGATTAACTCTGTTTAGAATGAAGGTTTTGGCTAAGGGGATGGGGTCCCTTGGGTCCTATGGTTGTCTGGGGGTGGACCTCCTATCCTAACCTTCCTTCCTCTTTAGACATAAAATTGGTAGAGCTGTCTCCAAAGGAGGAATATGGGTGGAATGGGAGCAGACTGGAACTTGATATGATGATGGTAGACATCCTTGACAGAAGATTCAGAAACACTCCTCTCCTACCTCACATACGGTGCTTCAGTCATTTTATGTTAAACCTTTGGACTCATGCATGTCATCCCAGGCAGTGGTATTTTAGATGATCTTGCTTTAATGGTTTTCCTATTCAAACCTTACCTGTATGATTGTGAAAATTTATCAGGGATATTTAATAATATGCAGTGATTCCACTGTTGTTAGATCATGTTTGGGGATTACTCATAACCTCTCATTGGGACTTTGTTTAACAGGAGCCATTATTTTTAGAGTCACTGTGTTAAAAATCAGCTTTATTCTCAGCAGGTTCCAGCCTGTGGGTTCTTAAAGTTATAGGCACTAATCTGATTTGCTTGATCTTGTAGAGATGCTAAACCATGGGAATTGTATCCTCATGGAGCAAATATGAGCTTGCACCAACAGGCTGGCCTTGGGAGGGAATTGAAACATCCCTGTGTTTAGTGTCTGCACAGAAGTGCTGACAAAGCAGTCATTTGTATGCCCTGTAATATAATTACTAAAGTGGGAAGATGGGAAGGAGGCTATGAACCACCTTACCTGGTCAACATATGAAATCAAGCCTCTGGGAAATGGACCATTCCCTCCCACTTAGGTTTCTCAAGATGTCTGGCTAGATGTATAATGAGTCCCTGAATAATCTGAATTTCTGTATTTCTTTAGGCTTTGAATATCTAATACCATAGTTACCTATGGGGGTTGGGGAGGGGCAAGGGTTGGTCTCTCTTTAGGCTGCTTCAACTCACCACTTTCCTGAAATGCCCTCTGTAATTCACTGCTGCAAGAAGCGGGTAACTGGCTAGGTTTTCTGTTGTTGCTTTTTTTTTTTTTTTAAACCAATTCATCTATTTCCTTACCTTAATTAAAACTGACCTGTATTTTATTCCATCTTGTTAGGGGTGTATCTATTTCTCCTTTCTCAAGTGTCATAGATCATTGTTAAAGACCAGCATCTTTCAAATAACAGGCTACTGGGGGAAATATTTTGGAGGTAGACAGAACTTTCTTTTTTAACAAGAGAAAAACAAACAGAAGTTTATTAGCATGTGCGTGGAGCTTACAAGTGGGAGCACCCCAGACATGAGTAGCTCCAAGCGGTGGTTAGAAACTGGGCTTAAAATCATTTTAGGCTAAAGGAAGAGGAGTTTGGGGCTTCTGGGTGCGGGAGGCAAGTTATGGGAAAGTGACCTGGAAAGGTATGGTAAACAAGGGTTGTTTATTAAGGTTTGTTATGGGGGTTTCAGTCTGTGACTTCTCCATTGATAAGAGTTAAGAGTTCTCTTCAGGGCATGGGAGAAGGAGACGGCTTTTATAAATAGAAATCTCTTTTATAAATGTAAATTCCCTTTACAAAAGGAAAACTTGTGCACTGTTTTTTTTTTATTTATTTATTGGATATTGATTTGTTTCATGAGACTTATTTATTTATTTATTTAACATCTTTCTTGGAGTATAATTGCTTTTATACATATACATATGTCCCCATATCCCTTCCCTCTTGCGTCTCCCTCCCTCCCACCCTCCCTATCCTATCCCTCTAGGTGGTCACAAAGCACCAAGCTGATCTCCCTGTGCTATGCGGCCGCTTCCCACTAGCTATCTATTTTACATTTTTTTAACATCTTTCTTGGAGTATAATTGCTTTACAACGGTGTGTTAGTTTCTGATGTATAACAAGGTGAATCAGTTATACATATACATATGTTCCCATATCTCCTCCCTCTTGCGTCTCCCTCCCCGCTCCCTATCCCACCACCCCTCTAGGTGGTCACAGAGCACCAAGCTGATCTCCCCGTGCTGTGCGGCTGCTTCTGTTTTTAGAGCTCTTCCTGCATCTGCTGCTACTCAGTGGTATTTAACTCAAAATAATCCATACGCCAGAGGCATATTTTGCAGTAGCATATTCTGGTATCCCTCATTCTGCCCTTTGAAACTTCCCTTTTTTTTCCTCTCTCTCTTTTTCTTTTTTTTTTTTTTAAATTGGTTTTCTGTCCTTTTTAAAAATTAATTAATTAATTTATTTATTTATTTTTGGCTGTGTTGGGTCTTCGTTTCTGTTCGAGGGCTCTCTCTAGTTGCGGCAAGTGGGGCCGCTTCATTGCAGTGCGCGGGCCTCTCACTATTGTGGCCTCTCCTGTGAAACTTACCTTTTTCCAGGAAGTTTTATATCTCAACATCGAGCTGGTAGCTGTAGAGAGATTCTGGTTAGGGTTTGTAAGATAAGACATCTACAAAGGGAGAGAGAAAGCAAAAACAACACCATAGATTGGGACAATCTACGAGAAAGCAGCAAAGGACAGATTTCAGCCACTGCCCTAGCTCATTGAATCAGCCTCTCAGTCTTGAAACAGGTCAGTCCAGTTAAGCAGCTGTGTCTCATTTCAGGGGTCGGTGGTATAGATGGGAATAAGGTGCCCCCCTAAGTTAGGCCTCCCTGTGGTGTGAGAAATGAGGCACTTCGTAATGGGCTTTCACTGGGAACAGAAAGAAAACAAAGCTTAATGGTGAGAACAAACTACAGACCCCGTTTTTGAGTCCAGCAGGCAGTTGGTCAAGAAGATTTCTAGATGCTGCGCTCAAAGCCTCCTTGATGGTGGAGTGAGGACAGGTAGTGGCAATTTGATGAATTTCCTAGTTTACAGTTTCAGTGTCTCTGGTGATGGCATTGGGGTTTCCAGTGAACATTCTGAGTGCCCTATCCAGCAACTGGAATGAAAGTTGCGTAGGCAGGACTTTTTTATATTCATGTGGGTCCTCAGAATGTAGGCATTAAAGGATAAGTAGCAGATGCAGTCAGAAGGCTGACTGAGGGGCAGAGGGTAGGTAAGTCTGTAAATGTAGGGCAGGAGACACCATTATGTTGCTACTGTCAAGGTATTAATACCAACATCCCAGTAGGAGCGCTGTAGTGCATGTTTTTGTGAAAGAAGCACAGAGAACACCTGCAGAGCAGTATTTAGCAATCCAACCAACAGAGCAGGGCGTGGCTGCTCTTCTTTTGCCGCAGTTGCCTTGTTTTTGCCCACAGGAGTGTCTGTCCGCACTCATCCAGGCTCAGATGCTTTCTTCAGTGATTTCCTCTGAGAAACACAGAAGGAAAAAGATGGATGTTTCAGAGAGAGGGAGAAACTGTCTACTTATGGGTAGAAGCTCACCCCAGTGATCCACTCAGCATGGTAATTTTGGTCAACCATCAGGTTCCCCAAGCTTTGACATTTGCACAAAAGAAGTTCCAGTGAAATTCTCTGAAAGAACGGCATCACCTGTGGACAAGAGAAAACCCTTCTGAGCAGCACATAGATGATCACGGTCTCATGCTTTCTGAGAGCTCTTTCCGGTGTTTCGGTTTCTCTGAGTATTACAGAGCTGCTTTTTTGCTCTTCAGTGTTGTAAAGGTTGCTGAGCCAGGATGGGGAAAGTATTTTGGAATGACAGTTGCTGTCTTAACGTTGAATGATCTTTTTCTTCTGTGAGAATTACAGCGGGGCAAATGTAGTTATGTTGAATGTGTTCAGTCCCAGGGATGCGGTAACTAAAATCTTTATTTGTCAGTGTTTTCAATGGGTACATTGCAGCTCTGATCTGCTGACGGAAAGCTCATCCTTATGCTCTGAGCCCCGTGAGTACTAATGAAGTCAATGTCTCAATTACCCCATGGAGCCATATAATTGGTTGATGCTCTATTCTGAGAAAACTGTTCTCAAAGTCTGTTCGAAGAGCAGGCAGTGAAAACTAATGTGCTCCTCTGTGTCCATCCTGTGCTTAATACAGGGGATTTAAGCTCCTTCCCTTGGTTACTTCTGTGCAGTAGGTAAGTGGTACTATGCCTCTTTGCTAGATGAGTGAATCAGGGCTAGGAGAGGTTACCATGCTTGCTTAAGGGTATGGCTGTAAATGGAACCTGGGTACTATTTACTCTACCTGCTGGACTTGCATTCCACCTTCTGTCTGTGCCCTCATAAGCCACAAAGAACATTCCTGGCTTTAGAATTTTTCAAACTTTCAAAGCAGAATAAACCATAAGTATAGTGCAGTATTCTGGGTATGGATTTAGTAAAAAGTGAGTGTTGCTGTTTTTAGGCATTAAAATGATTATCCTTTCTCTTTTTAGATAAAGGCAGCCACTTTAAAAAATTTTCTAAGCCTAGTTCATATTTGGAAAGCTTTACACATACATTTTTAAAAGCCCACAGGTCTGCAGAAAACAGAATTCATCTGCAGAATTGGCATCCATGCTGTCCCCATTTGCCAATGTCCTCGTCTCCCTTTATCTCTGTTTCTGAGGTAGCATCTTCTACTTCTACTACAGGAGATCAACCGGGCTTATGAATCCACTCTTTCCTACCCACCCAACCCCCAAATAAATATGAATAGAGTACATCACATGTAATAAGGGGCATTGTCCTTGTGTTAAGGTCACTTTCTGATTTGTCTTAAGCTGGTCCTGATTTCTTTTATGCTCTGAAAACATAGGTTAATTTTAATTTTCACGATGATTTGAAGAACCGAAACTCCATGATACCCTAGTGTCGATAAGGAAATTGACAGATTGAAAAAAATAAACTTACTGTTTCCTCAAGCAGCATTCTCTTCTTTCTTACTCTACAAATCTTGTACCCAAGTTGTTCTCTAGGTAGGTGACAAGATATTTTTCTAGTTGTACAGTGGAGAAAACTGAGATAGGGAGAATAAAAGTGACTTGGCCAAGGTCACTTATGGTCAGTCGCACAGCCAAGAATAGATCCAGGTCACCTGACTCCCTGGGCTTTGTTCATTACATCACTCAACCTCTCTTCAGGGAGAAATAGCCCTGCCCACCTCAAAAATGAAGGGATAGTCAACTCTCGGACTCAGTTTTGGGGGCTTGGTCTTTTTTAAAATATTATTTTGGGTTAAAACATACATCAATAACTGCTAAATTGCAGCACCGTTAGCAAGATTTAGGATCTTAACTAAGGCAGAATTAGTTAAGAAAAACAAAATTCTGTATCTGTGGTCAATAGTACTGTATTGTACACTTAACAATTTAATAGGGTAGATCTCACGTTGTGTTCTTATCAAAATAAAGAAAATATTGTAAAAAGATAAACAAAGTTCTGGTATCATAGTCACAAATTGGGCAAATAAATGACGAAGCAAAAGGGGAGGTAGCTGAAGACTCCAAAGTGGTTGCTAGGGAGCTTGTGCTCAAACCACATCTGAGAAGGAAGAAATATACAGAAGAGGAGAGAAGGAGTATGTTGTCTAAGACAACACATATAGAGGTATGGCATGAACCCAGGAGAACAGCATCAGGAAAACCAAGGTCATGAACACTAGGATTGAAAAAAATTGCTAAGGCAATGTTTAGGAGAGAAGGTTTTTAACATTGCAATCAGTGCATGATGTGTAGATCCTGCTGCTTGAATAAGATGAGGTCAGATTTCACAGAGAGGGAGGAAACAGAGCTACTCAATTCTCATTTTGCTCCTGTCTTTTCCATTCAAGTGTAGCAGATGAGACTCTCCATCTACAAAGAACAGGTATAAAAAATATCTCATCTCTTTATTTTTTTTTTTTTACAAACCATATTCCTGTCTGTTTCAAGCTCTTCCTTCTGGGAAGGTGAAAGACTTATTCTCAGTCCTTCTTAGGTTCCTAGACACATATTCCCAGAGTTGTGTCAAGGCTCCCGGGAGCTGACACAGGGGGGCAGCATGGGGAGAGGGGACCCTCTGGTCGCTGAGGCATCTGACCACACAGGTTACACTGTAACACCCAGTGTTGCTGCTTACGTGGTTCTCTCAGTTGCTGTTGCCCAGGTCGTCTTTAGTCCGCAGAATTATTTTGGTGACAATCCTATGGTTCCTTCTGCCTAGGTGTACCACACACAGCTCAGGGTCTTGTGACCTCCCTGGGGACACTGCCAGGAAGCAGGGCCTGGATCCCTCCTCCTTCAGGATGCATAAGCCTACCTCTCTCCTTTGCCAACAGCCATCAGGGCTAATCCTCCATGTTTCTTCCAGAATCTCCGTGTCCATAAACCTCATTCCTTTTTACCTCCTTCAAGCAATTCCCTATGTTCTTCTAAGTGTTTGGGATTTTGGAAAACAAAATCCAGAAGTATTCTAAGGCTATTTCTCTTGTTCTCCTTGCCATGTGTCTCTCCTGATGCAATGAACACCAATTCTGATACCTGCCTTACTGGGGGAGGTCAAGCAAAAGGGGAAAATATAAGGAGAAAAGAAAAAGGAACGTACATTAATATCTCTGAATATTACTTTCCTTTAGAAGGACAGTAATTTGGGGTATCTGTCTTGTTCTCATTCATTTTCCTGTCTCTGAAAATGACCCCAATGAATATACAAGCATGGGCTCCATACACACAAGACCATGTCCCTGGTCAGGACTGCTTAAATCAGGGATAGAAATCTGATCCAAGCTGGCCCAGTTGGAGTCTCTTCCCCAAGAATTAGTTTAGGATTGAAGGGTGGCACTGACTAGGAGTGAGTGGATTTAAGTCACAGAGAGGTGCTCCAAGGATGGCCCTTGAGCGCTGTCCCAGTGGATGTTGGAAGACTCTGCTTCCTGTTCTTCCTGCTCTTGGCTTTTCTCCTCTTTCTCTGATTTCACGAAATTGCCCATGAATTTCATGAAATTGGATATGCTTCTCTTTTTGTTAAGGTAGCCAAAATCAGTTTCAGTTGCTTGCAACCAGGAGTAATTTAAGAGTGCTCTTCAAAATTGTAGAGGCAGAGAAACATGGTGAAGGGGAAACTGAAACTCAAGATAGACAAAGAGATAGTAAGATAGAATCTAGGTATTTAAGATGTGTTCATCTAATGATTTAAAGTGACCCTTGCAAGAGTTACATTTGTAATCCCGGAACAACTTTTGGCATTTTTTGAGGAGCCGTTTTTAACTGCGTGCGCGGCTTTGTAGTGGAACCTTTGGCACACTAAAGAACAGTCAGATGGTATGCAAGGTTTTCAAGGATGAAAGTGTTTCCATTTGAGGGCTTCTTGAAGAGACTAGGGTGGTTTACTCAGGGTGAGATGTCTCAGGAAACAGAACTGGCTTTCAAGTGCTTAAAGGACTATTGGAAGAGAAGTTGAATTTACTCATTTCAGCTCTGGAAGTAAGAACAAGCATCCACAGAAGGATATTAATGGAAATGGATTTTAACTCAGAATAAGGGGATTTTTTTTTTTTTTTTAACATTTAGAGCTGTCTGGCATGCTATGAGATTTCCTTGTAGGGTAGAGAACAATTTGCCATAGAAGAGTTCAAGTTGAGATCGGATGGCCGTTCACAAAGGTTACAATGAAAGAGAGAAACCAGAATTGGGATGGAAAGGATAACTTCTAAATTTCCTTTAAATCCAAGATTCCATCATTTTCCATAACTCCTCGGCTTGAAAAATGCCAACCCACATTTTGACAGAATGCAATAGGATTTAAAGCACTTTGCAAATATAGTTTTTATGAAAAATTTCTTCCTTCCTTTATTAAAGAAAAAACCCTATAGGCTACAAGCTGTCATTGAAGGAAGACATTTCCAAAAAGTAAGAGAAACAAAAATGTATATTCTCTTCTCTAAATTGGAATTGACAGTGATTAACGATTTCACAACCAGGTGCTTCACTGAATTGAAAAAACTCTCTTTGATATTAACATAATCATACAAAACCCAGGGAATACTGAATTGCACTGTCTCTAAATTTCTAAGCTATAAGAAACTGAGTAGATTCCTTGAGTTATTTTAGGGAATAAATCAGAATCCCAACTCTTCCCCCGCAAGCCTTTAGAAATGAAAAAAATGTTACCATAGCACATTCTGTTAAACCTAAACAGCTCAGATATTTTATCCACCACGCTCCACAACACTCATATAATCTAGTCCCTTTCACAACTCTGTGACCCTTTGTGTATTTTAGATTATTATTCTTAACTAGAGGGTAAGAACTGGGTTATTCTAGTTTATCATTTACCATAGCCAGCAGATGTTGACATTCAGTAATCATGTCTTAAACAAGAATGGACAAGGAAAGCCACTTAGTTTGAAATCCTGGTCTTAAAGACTCCATCAGACATAGTCTGACATCATGAAGCTTTTCATAATCTCTTTCATAATCTCTTACTCTTCATGTAAAAACCTTTGAAAATGTAAACACACATATAACCATTCATTAGCTCTCTACTCTGTTTATTTAAGTGTATTACATTTATAAAGAGCATTCAAAAGAATCCAGTCTTTTCGCTTTGCAAATTGGATTCTCAAGTCATTTTAAAGACACCATTTCCAACATAAGTAAAAAACATGCCTTCTCACATCTCGGGTTTTATTATTTCATAGTCTATAATCTTTATCTTTTAATTGTAATTTTTAGTTTACTTATATTTAATTTCAGTTTGATATGTTTAGGTTAAAGTCTATTGTCTGGGTATTTGTTTTCTATTTCTCCCATCTGCTCTTCATTCCAACATTCCTCCTTTGTTTCTTTTCCTTCCTGGGTGTAGAATTCTAAGTTGGCAATAATTTGCAGCTTTTCATAAAGAGACGGACCATCTCTCTTCTTGTTCATTTGTATGTAATGGATCTTTTATCTTTAGCTATATGTACAATTTTCTCCTTGTCTTTGATTTTTACACATTTATTCTGATGTGTTTTCTTTGCTTTTACCTTCCTGCATTTGTTCAGTTTTTTGAATATAGTCTTTTAAAATCAGATTTTGAAAATTATTGACCATTATCACTTAAAATAAATTTCTTCTACTCAATTTTTTCCACTCCTTTCTTTCTGAAACTCAAACTATTAATAAGTAAATATGTACAAATAAACATATTTAAAATAAATATTTATGAAGAAATAAAAAAAAAACATGCCTTCTACCTATTTTAGAGTCTAACTTAAAAGTAAAGAAACATAATCATGAACGCAGACTCTGATGTACAACTCTTTTAAAACTCATTTTTGGAAATGTAAAAGATACAAAAGGTACCAAGAAGAAGATGACAATGATCCATATTCCCACCAGGAAGAATTAACTACACTCAGTATATTCTCTCCCCCTGTTTTAGGAAACACACTAAAAAATATCATATGTTGATTATTAAGATTTCAAATAAGGCAGAAAGTTACAAAGATGACAGTTTTAAAAACTCATCTCCAATATTATAATTCCCATCATTAACCTTAGTGAATATCATTTCAGACATCTATCTATCTATTGATCTATCTATCTATTAGAATGGATGGATATTTAGGTAAAATACTTTTATAAAGATGAATAGAGATGCTATTTATAACAAAATGATTAATTTAAAAAATTTTTCAAGCAATTAAAAGAAACAATTGAAACTAAAGAATGGTCAAGCTTCAAATAAGTTTACCCCTTTTCAAAATACATTATTTCTTTTAAAAAATTTCTCTGTGGCTAAAGTATCATGAAAACTATTAAGAAATCGGAGTCCTTGTTATTAATTATATTACCATTTATATGCGCTTTCTTCCTCAGACAGTATCAATTGACTTCCTTTTTTGAAAGGTTAACACTTCTGAAAGTTCCTCCCTTCCTCACCTCCAGAGTGTTATTAGATGTTAGTATTATTTCTATATTGTTCAGGTTATATATTCCATTTTGCTATGGGAATGTATTTTGAGAGTTGTTTTGTGCTTAAATGATTGAATGCATACAGCCTCTGAGAGTGATATCTTTCTTTTTAAAATTTATTTATTTATTTATTGGTTGCTTTGGGTCTTCATTGCTGCGCGCAGGCCTTCTCTAGTTGTGGCGAGCGGGGTCTACTCCTCTTTGTGGTGCACGGGCTTCTCATTGCGGTGGCTTCTCTTGTAGCAGAGCATGAGCTCTAGTAGTTGTGGCACACGGGCTTAGTTGCTCCTGCACGGGCTTCTCATTGCGGTGGCTTCTCTTGTAGCAGAGCATGAGCTCTAGTAGTTGTGGCACACTGGCTTAGTTGCTCCACGGCATGTGGGATCTTCCCAGACCAGGGATCAAACCCGTGTCCCCTGCATTGGCAGGCGGATTCTTAACCACTGTGCCACCAGAGAAGTCCTGGGAGTGATATCTTTGTGCTTTACTTTCAGTTATTTTATCTACTGTCTGATAAACGACACCCACTAACTGGACACAATCATTCATTATCCCCAATACTTAGGGTCTCCAAAGCTGTGTAAACCATTATCACTCATCATGAAAAAGTTGTTGAGTACCATTTGGTGGTAGGCATTGCTGAATGCTGAAAATTCAGGGTTGAAGAGCCCATATTCCCTGCCCTCAAGAATTGAGAGCAACCAAAGTATTTTAAAGTCCTAGTGTGTTGGCTCCTTGAAAGTGCTTCTATTACTTCTTTAACCTCAGAGCCCATCCTATGGCCTGGTGTTCCATAGGCCCGCAATTAATACTTGTTCAATTAAATGGGCCTTTATGTGCCAGAAACTGTGGTGAGTTAAAAGTTATATCTAATATTGTCTTGACAGCAAATCTAGTAGGTAGGAATTTATTGTCTCCATTTTATAGATGAGGAAGCTGAGTCACAGTCAGTAATATCCCAAAGTTATACAACAGGATTTAATTGTAAAACTCATTCTTTTTTCATGACACCTGGTCATTTATGTTGGAAGTCATAGAGGAAAGAGGCATATGAACTACTGATTATAATACAGTGGGATGAGTAATATAATAGTGTATATACAGTCCAGAGGTTAAGAGGCTGCTTGGTGGTGAATCTCCACTCTACCATCTGTTTGCTGTATGACATCGAGCAAGCTGCTTCCCTTCTCTAAGCCTCTGTTTCCTATCTGTAAAATGGGATTAAGAGTGGGAATATTACATGAAATGATTCAGGTAAAATGTATAGTGTAATACTTGCTACAAGTGCTTGAGAAAGAGTAGCCTTTCATATTATGTTTACAAAGTGCTCTGGAAGCTCAAAGGAATGAATCATTTTTTTTTTCCCCTGGATTTTCAGGGGAGGGGACACTTGTGCTTGGGTGTGCTGGCAGCATAGGAATTCATT
Organism: Physeter macrocephalus; assembly: GCF_002837175.3. Lineage (NCBI taxonomy): Eukaryota > Metazoa > Chordata > Mammalia > Artiodactyla > Physeteridae > Physeter > Physeter macrocephalus. Next base: position 104,242,673 of record NC_041224.1, on the reverse strand, counting down.
GGGGGTAGACGGAGTCTTGGAAGAAAGAGAAACATTAAACATAGGACTGGAGATCCTGCTGAGTATTTGCATTACCCTATTCAATTCCTGAAACTTCCTTCCTTCACTTGTACATCTCAGGAGTGTCCAAATAGGAGTATCTGTGTTTAGAAAGGCTGACTTACAAATAGTCCATTGTATCTTACTGGACCATCTTCCCATTGAGAAGGTGAATTAGTCAGTGTCTGTACAGCTCTGAGGAAATGTGAGGTGACAGGGAAGTTTTAGGGCTATTGGTCCAGGAGGCCAGGGGCCATTCCAGGCCAACTTAAGAGCACCTGTTGGTCCTCAGAAGAAGCCTGCCACCTGTCTGATATTCCAGAACAGTGTTCCTCAGCCTTGTTTTCATTGTCCTTCTCCTTTAGACTTTTCTCTAATTGCTCTCTCCACCCCTGCCATGACATGTTAATAGCACAGATAACTGCATATCTGGTTACATATTAGTATGTGTTCATCCCTACTTCATACATAAAAAGAGTAAGATTTTTGACCCTCTCCCCAAGAACCCGCTTGTGTGAAATAGACTTCAGAGGGCCTTCTCAGGTAAGCTGCTGGTCTGGAGCTGACCCTGAACTTGAAGGCTCTAACTGCTGTATTTTTCATTATGCTTTCAATTGTACTTCCACAGCGATCCCTACTGCACCAGCTTCCCAACGTGTCTCTCTCTCTCTCTACTTCCTCGCGTGCCCTTTCACAGTCAATTTTCCATATAGCAGCTCGGGTGACCTTTTAAAAATGTAATCAGATCACATCTGTCCTCTTCTTAAAATTCTCAAATACCTTCCCATTGGACTAAGAATAAAATTTGGACTCTATATCACGGCCCCCCAAGTCTACCTGATCTGTTCCTGCCTCGCACTCCAGTCTCCGAGTGCGGGGGAGGATGCTCACGGACAGACAGAAGCCAACAGGCAGAAGGTCACGGGGTTTTGCAGCCAGGAGCTCTCGGGGTGTGGGGATGACCGCTGAGAGGGTGTGGGTGAGGATATGGGCGAGCAGGGACAACAGTGGCTACCACGCTGGAGGGCACAGAGAAGGGGATTTGTGTGCTCATCAAAGTCAGGAAAGACTTCTCTGAACAAGTGACAGTGATGGAACCACGACATGAAAGATGATTATGCATTAACTGGGTGAAAGAGGGATGGCATTCATGGTCTGAACAGAGGGAACAGCATGTGCAGAGTCCACGCAGCGGGAGGGAGTGGGCGGCACGTGAGCCACTGGAAGGGAACTGTGGCTGCAGCAGGATAGGAAATGATGCTGCAGAAACAGGTGGGGTCCTCTTCACACAGGGCCTGTCCGGCCATGTTAAGGGCTGCAGTCTGTCTTAAGAGCAAGATTGCCACTGAAGGGTTTTGACCGTGTGACTAGTTGAGGAGGAGACAAGGTCAGATTTTGTTTTCAAAAGATTGCTCTGGTTGCAGTGTGAGCGTAGACCATTTGTGAGGCACTGCAGTGGGAGGGTGGCCAACTGGTGCTGGTTTTCCTGGGTACCTGGCTGGGTTTAGCACTGAAAGGCTTGTATCCAAGAAACTCCCCCATTCATGGGCAAGCCCACCCGGCTGGTCACCCAGTGCTGGGCAGGTGAGAGATAATGGGTGTCTCATGAAAGATGCAGGATCATCTCTTCCCTAGACTCACATCAGAAGACAAAAGGTCAGCACCATGAATCCCTATTTCTGAAAGCCCCTTAGAATTGGCCTCCCCAAATATACAGGCAACACAGCAATACACACACACACACACACACACACACACACACACACACACACACACACACACACCCCTAATGTGCAAATTGCTTTAGGTAGATGCAGGATCATCTCTTCCCTAGACTCACATCAGAAGACAAAAGGTCAGCACCATGAATCCCTATTTCTGAAAGCCCCTTAGAATTGGCCTCCCCAAATATACAGGCAACACAGCAATACACACACACACACACACACACACACACACACACACACACACACACACACACCCCTAATGTGCAAATTGCTTTAGGTAAGCCTCGATTATTTTTCCTATACAGGCTGAGTGGCATCACGTTTTTGACATCTCAAAGCCTGGAGCCTGCCCAAGAGAAGGTCAATGTAGGTAAGAAGTGGAGCTAAGTCATTGCCGCACCTTGAACCTCTGCTCACTGTCAAGCTGTGCCCTTGCCCTGGGCTTCTACACCGTCTCTTCACCCCCAGCTTCCTGGTTGTAGCCTTGCTTTCCCACGCATGCTGTTAGCCCCCCAACCCCACTAAAGCTTGCTCTCTGACCATGCTGTACTGCAGAGCACTTTCGTGGTCCCCAGTTACCCCCTAAAGAAAGCAAAGCGCTCCATGCTTAGATTTCAGAGCTGCTCCTCCCACCCCCTTATCTCACCCTTCCCACTTTCTTCTAGCCCCTGGAGGCAGATATTTGTTACTAAACCATCCAAAAGAATTGAGGGAGGGATGTTGCTACTCCTACTCCCACTATAAATAGCTAACTGGGCCCACTATGTGCCAGGCACTGTTTTTAAACACTTTATATATGTAGTTATTAATATTTGTATTAATAAATGGATCACTCATTGGACAGACCTTTACTGAATACCCATGATTTTCTAGTTAATCGCTCAAGGATAGGACATAGCCGGGAACAAACTCCTCTTTCATGGTGGTTATGTTCTACAGTATGTGGGGAGAGACTGAGAAATTGATGGATGTGTAATGTGGCAGATGGTAAGTTCCATGGGAGAGACGCATCTGGGTGAGGGCTGGAGAGTGACATTGGTCGTGGGTACATTTTCGTGTCGAGTCACCTAGGAAGCCTTTTCATGAGTTGTCATTTGAGCAGACACCCGAAGGCAGCCAGAGACTGAGTCATAAAGATTCTGGAAAATTTCAGGCAAAAGGAACAACAAAATACACACACACACACACACACACACACACACACGGTTTATGGTGGAATCCTGAAATCATACCTTTCATTCTTCTCTCAGGCACTAGTCAAGGTTTCATAAATTCATTTCCCCCCTTGTTTAAAATCTTGGAGCATCAAAAACAAAATCTCTTTTCTTCACTTTTTATATTTCCAACTGTCACTTTGATCTTTAATGGAAATTTTGGTATTAATCTAGTCTTTTACTCTGTAATCTGACTTTTTGTATTTTTCATATTTTTCTCTCCTTGATACACATTTTAATGATGGAAAGCCAGTTTTGTTCCTGAAAATGATTTTTTTTGTCCACTTTAATTGTGTTTTTGGAAAGCAAAGCTCAAGCCATCATTGATCATTATCTGGCTACACATAAAAATGTGCTTGAATTTCCAGGCAGAGACACAGGTTGGACCTATGTCTTCAGATGATGATACTTTATTCTACTATTTACTGAATATCTGCCATCTTTAAGGCATGTGCTGTAGGGAATACAAAGATGGTGATGATGACAGTCCCTTCCCTTAGAGAGCTTTTGATCAAACGGAAAAATAAGTCACAGAAGGTTAATTGGCCATTAGAGGCAGGGTACGTTGGGAGTCTATTCCTGGATAACGTGGGTCTGAATCACAAAATAATAATAGCAATTACTTTTATAGTGCCTACCAAGTATCAGACACTAGGTTCTCAATACCAGTAGGTCTACCAGGTGTCATTATTACCTGTACTTTAGGGATGAGAAATTGAAGCATGTAGAGATTACATAGTTAAGGTTACCATGCTGAGTGGAAGAGCTGAGATTTTTTTTTTTTTTTTTTTTTTTTTTTTTCTGCACGCGGGCCTCTCACTGCTGTGGCCTCTCCCATTGTGGAGCACAGGCTCCGGACGCGCAGGCTCAGCGGCCATGGCTCACGGGCCCCCCGCTCCGCGGCATGTGGGATCTTCCCGGACCGGGGCACGAACCCGTGTCCCCTGCATCGGCAGGCAGACTCTCAACCACTGCGCCACCAGGGAAGCCCAAGAGCTGAGATCTGAACCAAGGCAGTGGTCCTAAAGCTGTGCTAAGAGAGGGATGCCTTGAAACTTAGAGCTATGAGGCAAGGAACCTAAGGACGTCTGAAGTCTGAGTTCATGGGCACCATTGTGATTAAGCCAAACATTCTAACAGAGAAGGCCAAACAGATTTGAGCCCCAGTGCAGGACATGGATACATTGTAGTCTTGTAAGAGCCCGAGAAGGGCCTCAAGTTGAAGATTTTTGCCTTTGTGCATGGGCGGGGAGAGAGCAGTTAAAGCACCTCTTCAGCTGGTACATGTTAAATGCCGAATAAAGGGTTTGGACCAAAGGAGAAAAGGCTTTATAAGTGCTGGGTGGAGATATCACTGTGTCCTGGGTCTCACTCAAGCTAATAATGAATTTTCTTTTATATTAGAGGTGGAAATAATAAGCCTTGATTAATTCCTCTATTTTTCACCCATGTTAATTGTACATCCAGTCCTACTTGTTTCCCACACTTCCCTTGCTTTCCTTCTGGTTCTTGCACGACTGACGGAAGTTTGGTTTTTCCCCCTACTTGTAAATTTCTTATGCTATTTCCTTTGCCTACTTCCACTCCTTACCATCCTGTGGTATCTTTTGTCTCCAGAAGTCTAGGTTCTGATTCCACATGTGCCCTGAATCTATTCTACCTAGAAAAGTAATTTGGAGAGTGGGCTCCATTTCTCTGCAGGGGGAATTATGAAATTGCACTGAAAATAGGGAGAATAAAAAGCTATTTTACAGATGAAGACCCTGAGGTGAAGAGAGGTTTAAGTGACTTACAGAAGATCATTCTGTTAGCAACTGGCAAAGCTGGATTTGAGCCCAAGCCTTCTGACTGTGAATTCATTGTTTTTTCTTCGGTCTGCGCTGCCCGGGTGGAAACTCTCTCACATGACGATTGATCAGTCCTGGACCAGTTGTACCATGGGGTGAGTGCTCCATATTCTATGACTGAAAGAAGAGGAATTAGTGAATGAGTAGTCTTCTGAATGAGGCTTGGTGTCCCTGGTCAGTCCTGTAAGGGATTTTCAGAGCTGGGGCTCTGGGGCAAACCATCTGGGTTCAAATCCCAGCTCAGCCACTTACCAGCTGTGAGACCTTAAGCAAATTACCTACCCTCTCTGTGCCTCAGTTTCTTCATTACAAGAACAGGGATAAATAATAGTACCTACCTCATAGAGTTTTTCGCCTGTGTGAAAATAAACGTGTTAAAACAGATAAAGCCCTAAGAAGAGTGCCCAGCACATGGTGAGTGATCACTAAACAAGTAATTACCTATTTAATTAGCTATTTAATAGTAATTAGCTATTGAAAGAGCTAAAGCTATTTACCTTAGGTATCTAAAGCTTTTGCTTGAGAACCAAAGCTTACAAACACTCTTGGTACTCCTAAGTTGTGTCTTAGCTGCAGGCAGAAGCATTAGGATTTTGTCAGTGCTGGGAAGACCTCTGACCGATTCAATACCGCTTCTTTTTAAGTGAAGCTGAATTCCCTAAATTGGCTCTACAGCCTGTCATTACCTTTGACAGGGCAAGCCTGCAAATAAAAATACTGTGTTGGCTAACTCATGTAGTCAAAAGCTGAATGATTTCTATCTGGTCATATTTTGAAAGTGACTTTTCTTAGGGACAGGAAAGAAAATATATTACGAGCGAGGGGAGAGGAAGCAGAAGTAGGCTGGTTAGAGGTGCCAAAGACAAATTCTCCACCCAGAATAGTGTAGAGGAAAATGTCTGACATATTGTCGGCCTCCAAGGAATGATTTTTTAAATGGAAAATGTGCCATTTGTTTTGGGGACCCTCCAGCCAGGTAGTTCTCTCAAACCTCCCTCAGCGAAGTCCACTTATCTCTCACATCTGATCAGATAAGTTGCCTATTTAAATAAGATTATGCATGTGAGATTCTTTGAAAAAGTATAAGGCGCTGTGGGATTTTAAGGCACTGTAGCCTCAGCTCAACTCTGACAATAATAAATAAACATTCCAACTGGGGCAGGACCTCTCATTTGAGGGGGATGCTATATGGGTAAGAATTTCTTGATGCTTTTGACATCTATGGGAGAATACGGCTAGGTATGTGTGTGTGGGGGGGGTAGGCAGGTAGGTATTTCCAGGGCCTCTCTGCTTTGATGTGAACTAAATTTTGACCTCACTGGGGCCATACTTATCTTTTGGTTTCTAGTTCCCAGGCCAGCAGATATATAGCAAGCACTATGTGAAGTGTTCTAAGCTTAGCTTTTGAGGACTCATTTCTTCATTTAAAAACAAAGGAAAGAGTAGAAGATGTGGAAAAATAAGGGCTACCTGCCTTCTTGAATTTCTTATGAAAAGAAGTAATGAAAGAAGGAAATATAAAGCACTTAGAAGATTGAGGAATTTTCTTCTATAATGTCAGTTCCCTCCCTAGAAATAACCTAGACAATCTCTATGATTGAGACTCTAGTTCTTAAAAAATAGTTCTTTCCTCTGAAAGGAATCTAGTTTTATTAATTAAAGCAAGTATGTGGTAGGAAAACTTCTCTCCATCTGAAAGATCTGCTCAGTTTCACAGGCTCCTGATCTAGCCCCATGGGTTCATTCCCAGATTTTGAAACAGAAATCATGACACAATAGAACCGTTACAGTTTGCTTTTTGAAGCACTACTGTGTGGAATGTGGAAATGTTTCTGATTGCCCAACCATTCTGTAAGTCCAAATATGGGTCAGTTAGCCATACACAGGGATGTTGCCATTGGTAACGTTCATATAGTATGAGAGTTGGGAACATGCAAAGCTACATGATACTTGCTCATTTGATCTCATGCCTCACAGGAATCTAGATATACTAGATTGATCCCTCAAATACCAGTAGATCAAATTCTGGGTTTTATGGAATTCAGTGGTCTAATTAACTGAACCAAGAACATTTTAATGATTATTGGGATCTACTATTTCTGTTGGAAATGAAAATTTTATGATGTGGAATATTATGGAATATAGCTTAAAAGAGCAAAAACTCTTTGCCTTTCCAAGAAGAATATGTACCATAATATTCTTATGGTACATATACAAAAAAAATAATACTAGCTCAGGATGGGAGTATTCTGAAGTCCAACTCATCCAAGTACCCAGTCGTCATGGAGGTAAAACCAAGAAGACCAGGTAATGGATTGAACTCTGAGAAGGGGTAGATAATTAAGGAAGACTAATAGGTCTGTGGTACTGGATTTATAATGGTTTAATTTCCTCAGAATCTCTATCAAATAGTCATCAACATGCACTTAAAAATGTCCAATTACAGCAAGCCTTCCAAAGAAACCCACTCCATTTGGATGACTTTGATTTTCCCTTCTTTTGGATGGGAGCCGTATTTATCATTGAGTTTCTTCTCTTCCTTATCCTTTTCTGTATCATTTGCTTCTTCTTCACCTGTGTGGACTTAATAACCCAGCAATCACTTGTTTATGGGTTGAAGTGAGGCCACAATAATAACACCTTAATATGGTGAATCTTAGTTTTTCCTGTTTACATAGGACTTCTTCCAGCTCTTAAAACATCCCCAGTTATTTCCTGGAGCCTCATATGTGCTCAGCCATCAGACTAGTCATACTGTCCCACAGCCTTGTCCTCGCTACACCTTGTCCTGGCCTCTTCTGCTGGTCCCCTCTGTTAAAACGACACCCTGCTGAGCACAACAGGCTTCTGTGATGGCCTTCTGGAGTTCTCAGGGCACTGAAGGAGATGGTGTGTGGGAAAGAATGGCTCCTTTTCCAGCCCTGGCCGTGCTCTTTCACCTGGGCCCTGAAGCAGCACTGCTTGGTTTCATAGTCTTACAAAGTCTTTTATGAACACAAAGGATTTTCCTACCTCCTTTCCTCTGTGGGTCAGGTATTGTCCCTTTCTGTCTGTTGTCCTCATCTTTCTCTCCCTCTCCTCCTGTCCCTTACCTATAATTTCCCCTCTCTCTCCAGATTCCTATAACTAAATATGTCCCCTTCATTCCTCTTGTCCCTCTGAGCCCCAAAACTTCTTCTGTATATCCACTCGTATAATAAACTCATGAGGGATTCCTGGTCTGTCAGTTTCACTAAAAGGTGGACTGGATGTCCCAGGCCAGCTGCAGGTTGGTCACTCTGCTACACAACAGCTTTAGACTGATGGTTTTCAGCTGCTCCATCATTTTCCTGTGGGATGTGTGGTGTTGCTCTTTTATTGGAAAATCTCTGGGAAGGTCATCCTTGTACTAACTGCATTATTTCAGTGATACGGCTCCCCGCACCCACCCTGTTCTCTTCCCCCTCAAAGTCACATTCTTTCATTCTCCATCCTTTATATTTTCCTCCAGCTTTATTGAAATGATTTGCTTTCTCTTTTCCATTTCCCAACGTTTAAAATCCTTTCTAATAAGCTAGAGTATTGAGAGCCAGTCTTGAAGCCCCTCCTACTCGAATTTTCTGTACTGAAAGGACTGTGGACTTTGGGGTTACACTGACCTTGTGTTGAAGCCCAACTCTACCACCTCCTTCTGTGAACTTCATTTATTCTGATGCATAAAATGAAAATAACAACCTTATGAGGCAGAAGATAATTGCTAGAGTTAAATGAGATAACAAAGGCAGACTTTCTAACTCAGTGTCAAACCACATAACCAGTGTCAGTCTCCTCTCCTTCCCTTTTCCTTGCCATCGCTTGGTGACCAGTTGCATTTTGTTGTACACTGGCTGTGGTCCATCACTGCATGCTAATCCTCATAACACTCTCGCGATATGTGGTGTGCTTTCCTCATCTTGCCATCCTGCTTCCAGGCTACTAAGTATACAGTGGCCTCTGCATCAAGTTCGCCATGGAACCTCGAGTTAGTACGGGCACTGATCATTTAGTCATAAATCCATATGTTCCACCTCTCTGTACCTTAGTGGTGTCAAATTTTCACTGATACTGTAAAATCTGTGAGCACCTTAGATGCATCATACGTGTCTCCCATTTGAATCATTGTGTTTTGCACACTATACATATCCATGCACACACAATTGTATAAACGACCACCTTTCTAACCGCATTTGTGAATGTGTTCCTTGTACAGATTTTACTGAAACACCTTAGAATTGAAGAAGAACTAACTGTAGTTATGGTTATAAGAGTGACATTTTGGGTCTTGGAATGCAGTTGCAACTGAAGAAAAGGAATGGGGAAATGTCGCGTCCTGTCTCCCAACATCAAGATTTAAGAAAACCCCATAGTTCATTTTCCCTTCATTAATAGTTAGATTCCAAGACCCATTGGTGGAATTAAATTTACATGCCCAGAAGTTATTTATATTATAAAATGTTGGTATTTACTGAAATATTTCACGTGCCAAAACATGCTTTTTAGAAGAATAACTCGAATGCTGTAAATCCGTTTGTCTCAAATAGGCCCCCAATGCAGCCAGCGGATGTTTCTCATGATGATGTCAGGTCCAAGAAGGATTTTCTTGGTAAATGCTGATATTCTTAATCCATACAGAATTCCCCCAACTGGGAAACTGATTTATCATGCAAGTACATGCCCACTTTAGAGAACATTTTTACTTAATCTGATGACAAAAGAGTATTTAATAGTGTGCTCCCTGGTGGCCTCATCTGATTCACAGATTTACTCTGCAGTTTGTGAGATAGAAATTTGGGCTAATTGCAACTTTTTATAAAAGGCTACAAAAAAAAAATTATGGAACTCCAGGCCTTTGTGTCCTTATAATTCTACATTCTTATTACCATCACAGACCTGCTTGCCGTGCTTATTATATATTTGCTTTTATTTCAAATTGTTTTTGAAACTTGTCACAGACAACGTAAACTCTTCCTGACATCAGAACTGTGTTCAGAGTCCTTCAGTTCCCAGGGGTTCCCTTGTGTGCTGGTAAGGCGGAGGGATCTATCACTCTTTCTGTTAGATAGAAAGTAGTGAAATTGAGAGATCTCTTGTTTTCTTCATGAAGACTATAATTTTATGATTTTCTATGTATTCCTACAATGTCACAATGTCAGAAGGAAAGCACTAAGCTAGTCTACACTGCAGAAGCAAAATTTCTGCCTTTAAAACTCTGATTTGACTATGAAACCAGAAACACTCCCATCAGAACACTAGCCATTTGTCCCAACATTCAATTTCTGTTTTTTATGGCATACATTTATTTGTTCAGCCTTGAAGTTTTAGCCATCTCAAATTCAGAAATGGTCTTATTAAGTTGTTTTACGTTTTTCAAAGGATTTTTTTTTTTTTGGATGTTATTTGAATTCCAGGAACACAGGAGATTTCTAGAAGCAGCATGAGACTGCTGTAACAAGTTATTTTGGGCAACCATCTATACCTCAAAACTTTAGCTTTCCATCAGTTTCATAAGTATATACTTATCTTCACCTTTATTCTCTCTAAGCCTGCCATTTGGATAGGTGCAGTCTTTGACTACTGATACAGTAATATGCTTTTTATGTTTCTGCCTTTCAATTGAGGTCAGTTGACAGATTGTTGAGAATGAACTTGTGGAATCATACTGAAATGCTTTTACAATTATATGCAAATGGTGTGAAAACTGTTAGACCCCTGTGTGACATCCAGCTGTAGGAACTGTGGCCGTGAGATTTTTGCATAAAGTAGTGAAATTCTGAGTGGCAATCAAATGGGGAATTCTCAGAGCAACACAGTTTATTAAAGGAAGGTATGTTTTGAGCCCAAGATGGTACTTTTCCCATTGCCAAACCTTTGGGTCCAGCTGTAGCTGTTGTGATGTGGAAAATCTCTGTCTTAGGACCTGTTGAAATTAGGGATGACACTTTAATTCTTTTAAATTCAGGAGTCAGAAGATAGGGACTAGTTAGATATTGTTTAAATATTCCCATTAGAAGTTTCCAGCCTTCTGCCAAAGGTGGGATTGGTTTAAATGTTTGAGCAGACATAGTTCCAAGTGTCTATACCCACAGCTAAGCTCCTAATCACTAAGAGGACTGCTTCAAAATCTGGGGGTGCTCTGACATTTTTTATTATACCTCCTGCAGTCAGAACTTACTGACATTCAATCATAATTCTCTTAACTTCACCTGAGGCAAATTTAGTGGTGATGTCCAATTTTAACCTTCCTCACCGTCTCTGGGGCATTGTGGGATAAGTCTTTCTCTAGGCCCTAATAGAAACATTAGACCATGAACACTAGCATACTTTTAGGACAAAGAAGAATTCTCAGTAGGAATTTTGCAAACTTTACATGCTCTTTTTCCTTTCTGCCAGATAGATAATTAACATTCTGGCTGAGGGGCATGGCGTTAACTTGCATGATCGCCGTAATCTCTTAACCATCTTTTAGCAAAGAGAAGAGAAATAATCCTTATGTAGAGGTGTTAGAGGTCTTCTGCAAGTGTCCCATAACAGATTCATCATCCCTCCATGAAGTTTTGGAAAATGCAATATTTTGTAACTTCTACATGCAAACCTTTAAGACATTCAGGCTTGGATTCGATTTTCAATTCTTGAGACTTTGGGTAAGTTACTTAAGCTTACGTGGTTCTCATGGGTATAGAGGGAGTATTGTTGGTACTCTCATAGATCTATAGATCTGTGAGAATTAAATGAATGAGGCATAGAAGCACTTAACTAGGACCTAGCACTGGGTAAGAACTCATGAAATGTTGGCTTATCTCATCTTCCTCCTCCTCCCCTTACTTTTCTTCCTCCTTCTCAACTGAGGATGAATCTACCTATCTTATTCCCACACCTCTTTTTTTTTTTTTTTTTTTTTCCGGTACGCGGGCCTCTCACTGTTGCGGCCTCTCCCGCTGCGGAGCACAGGCTCCGGACGCGCAGGCCGAGTGGCCATGGCTCACGGGCCCAGCCGCTCCACGGCATGTGGGATCTTCCCGGACCGGGGCACGAACCCCTGTCCCCTGCATTGGCAGGCGGACTCTCAACCACTGCGCCACCAGGGAAGCCCCACACACCTCTATTTTTAATTTTTGTGGATTCTTACTGTTTGTCCGCAAAGTGTTATCTTCCTGCCTCTTCATTAGTCAACTAAGGAAAATGAGCTTGCCAGACAGCAGTGATGATGCCAGCTGTCTTTGCTGAAACAGACATAAACACTGGGTTGGAATGCAGTGCTGGGTTACCCTGTCCCTTTCTTGGGAGAGCCTTTTGTTTAAACATTGCTCCATAGAGAATTACTGGTATGATGCAAAAGTCATCTCAAAATAACTAACTCATATGGCAGATTTTATGAAATGACACTAGATTAAGATGAATAAGGGCCTTCTTGATTCCCATGGTAAGCGTTAGGATTTGTGAAACTTTGATACTAATATGTCTTCCTCAACAAAAGCAACAACACAGAAAGGAAGCAGATGCATCTTATGAAACCATTGCCTATAAATTACACTCCTCTGTAGGATTCTGAATATTTAATCAGACATAGAATTCTTCTAAAGATCATATTTACATGAGAAACCCTTACCAAAGAGTGGCTTTGAGCCCACTTGCTTCATTCTGTGTAGCACTACAGTGCATTTAAAATTCTATCCAACAATAAATTTTTTATGGCATTTTGTTTCTTTAGTCTTTTTTTTTTTTTTTAATGGTTTTCCGCTGTAGTAGGGTAGTAGAAAGAGCACCAAACTAGGAATCCAGAAACCTGGATTTGAGTCCCACTTCTGTTGATCACTAGCTGTGTGACCAGGGACAAGCCACTTGGAACTTTCTGGTCTCCTTTAGCCTCTCTGTATGTAAGTGACAATGACAACATCTGTCATACCGGCCTTAGAGAGTGTTTGTATGTCTCAAAAGGAAGTTGGAGCCACACAACTTCTCTTTCGGAAGTTTTATACAAATCTCGCATTATGGTGATGTATGAAAGTATTGGGGGCATTTTATAAAATTGGAACACATAATGTGAGACAGTTACGTGTTTGTTTGTTTTTTTTTCCCAACAGAGGGACTGTAGGGGAAAGGGAGAGACAGCAGAGTAGCTTCATCTCTGAGAGTCACCATGCTCCTCCCTTCTTTCATGAGGGCTGTGCTCTGTGATGGATCTTTAAACAAGAGAGTGCCCTCAAAGCACCCTGCCTGGGTCCTTACTCCTCTATAAAATGTAAAAGCCTATTTAAATCCCTTATTCTGTATAATTGGAAAGTCATTGTTCAAGAGCAGAGTCCTTAATTTGGAAATGCAGATTCAACTTAACATATGCAATGATTGTTCCTGATTTAAAGTTCTCATAAAAGGAAACTCCACAAATTGGGTTCACATATTTAAAAAGACACTCCTAATTTTTGAAAAGGAAGCTATTTGTCTTACCAAGAATGTACCAAGCCCATCTTTGAGGGATGCTGTGCAATCAAACACTGACCTTTGAACCTTAAGCATTCAATGAGTAAGAATCTCATATGTACAGATTCTTCTCTATAATCATGAGGAAGGGGTTTATTCCCTCTGTATACTCCTATATCTCCCATAGATTATGATGTAAACCAGATAGTGACATGAGCCCAGAGATGCATTGAGGATCTCAATATCTTATATTGTCATGGACATCATGCGGTAAGCTGATATTTGTTTATCTTTATGTAGTGAAGTTTGGAAGAGGTAAGGGAGAGGTGAAGAAAGGATTCTCTGAAGTCTTTGGGGGAATCTTCAATGTTCATACCTTGTAGCATATCTGGGTATATGAGTGGGTTGGTTTAGGGGTCAAAAAAAAAACACAAATGCAAAAAGGAGCCATTTTTCTTATTCTTTGATAACCAGCTGTGACTTTGGCTAGAAATTTATTGACCGAAATAATTCTATTGACCAAACTTTGGCCTCTATTTAATTATTTTAGCGATTCGCCAGTATGTTATAATAAGGCCCAGCTTGGAGTGCTTTTGACTCATAGTCAAATCAGAGTTTTAAAGGCAGAAATTTTGCTTCTGCAGTATTTTGCTTCCTTCTTGTGACATTGTAGGAAGACAAAGAAAATCATAAAATAAGTCTTTATGAAGAAAACAAAAATCATTGTGGTAATATGTAAACTGTCTCAATTTCACTACTTTCTGCTTATAATTGTCTTCTCTTTATCTAACCCTAGTCTTTGACCATGCAACCACTCTCCTTGTCAAGGCTGACCCTCCACATTTGATCTTGAGCCCATGTCTTCATCCTTTGGGGCCTTCCTTTATCTATTGTCCCATATTTTATCCCATCTTTCACTTGTATCATCAATATCTCCCTCTTCACTACTTCTTCTCAGCATAAAAACATGCTTAGGTTTCCTTTGTCTTGAAAAACAAGACAAAATTAATAGCAAAGTCAAAGCCTTGATACCAGTATAGGTTATTACTCATTACCTTCTCTTAGCTGTCTGCCTTTTCTCTTGCTCTTTGCAATATATTTTGGTGTTCTATTACTTTGCTAAAATTCCTATCTGAAACTGTTCCTCTAATCTCCCCTTCTAATTTGTTTCTTTTTCAATCTCTTTGCAGAATTTGCTGTTTTCCTGAGTTCCTCATTGATGCTCTTTCTGATCTCTTTCTACTCCATTCTGTTCTGATATTACTGCTAAATTCATCTTCCTTAAGTTTAGTTGTGAACATATTACTTTCCTGATCAAAACCCATCAATGGTTTCCCATTTTTCTATGAAGTAAGCATGAATTTCCCACCAACCTGGATTCAATTTTTTTTACAACGTGACATCACTTTATCTTATTTCTCCTGACACGTGTCTAAAAAACAGATGAAACGTAATTTTTTCCTTTGTACAAATTTAGCAAATTTCCCAGTCTTGTATAATGCTCCTCCTCTTGGAATTCCCTTTTCTTAATCTCTACCTGTTGAAATCTTACCCTTTAGTGAGGGGCAATTTCAAATGCTTTTCCTGATGGGTTTCCTGATCCTACAAATATGATGTACTCTCTCCTTTCTTTGACCTTCTCTGATTTTTTGTTTGATGTCTACTGAATGGGTCTCTTTCTGCTTTATATTGTAGTAATTTAGTTATTACTCCTGTACTCCTACTCCTTCAGTGTTTAGATTCTTTGGGGAAAAAATCCTTCAGGGGGAGAAGAGCTAGAAAGCTATTGCAGACCTACGTTTGTGTTTATATCTTCTATCTGAAGAACAGTAACACTGCACTCTATCCTAGGGTGGGTGAGAGGAAGACAGGCTGGCACTAATGTGTCCAAAATCACACGTAAGAGGCAGAATTCAAAGCTACCTAGGCCTGAATGAGCGATGGGAGGGAGCAGTAACTGGTACCCAGAAGAAGTAACTGTAGCTGGAGGAGAGCTCCCCAAGAGGAGCTGTGGTCTTCATTAGTAGAAGGCACACCTATTGCAAAACCATAGCCTAGGAGGGAGGGAGCCAGGGAGTAAATATCCTGACCCTTTTCCCATTCTACCTTCTGATCTGCTGCTAGTGTTTTCCAGTGGCTAAACCCAGTAGAGGCCAGAGTGCAGGGGAGCTTGTTGATCTTGACTGAGTCCAAAAAAGTCAGTCTCCTAGTGCTTAGTGATGTGCAGAGGGTAGAGTGTGAATCTGAATGGACAGATGGACAATTTCCCATTAAATAATGGAAGTTATAGATAATCTATCTTAGCAGTATTGGGCTCAGATGGAGTCACAAGGCATGGCCATGCCAATGGCTGAGCAAAAAAAGCTTTGCATTGGCCTTTTAGGTCCAGAATCAATTAGGAAATCTATAGTAAGCAGATAGAATGACTGCAGCTAATTCTTGGATCTTATTTTAGGCATTGGTGAAATATGTTATGAGCATTGAATAGCATCTGCTAAAGGCAATAATTTCCTATTATGTTGAGACACAACAGATCTTTCCATTTGGGATAGAGTAAAATCATGTGCTTGCTTATTGGAAAAAGAGTCGGAGAAGAAATCACCGCAGCAGTGTTGTCTTGGCGAGAATGCCTGTCTGGAGTTTGCAAGAGGAAATGAAAGACCTGAAGACTTCCCAGGAAGCCAAGTGCTTTGACACTGAGCACAACCAGAGAAGGTCACTTGGTAGACCAAATTAAGATGTATAATTTAGTATGTGGCACCTGCAGAGCTGCTGCATTTTAGTCAAAGCAGAGTGAGGCAGTGCTGCTTGAAATAGTCCTGTGAACTCAGCATAGAATTATATTTAACCCCACTCCATAGTGCTTTCCTTGTTATTTTGCTTTTTTTTTTCCTCCTAAGGCTTACAGTTCTTTTTCCTCTGGTTTCTTAGATGGAAAATATGTGCAATGATTCAGCACTGTACCGCACTCTGACTTGTCAGTGGATTGTCACAGAGAAGTGTTTGCCCTTCTCTGAAGCCTTCTTTTGATGTGGAGCACACTGGAGTGCTGAGGTTGAAGTTCATTTGCTCAGGGCAGACTTCTTCAAAGAGGAGGAGTTTTATAGTTTCTTGGTCATCTAGTAGGTATCAACAAGTAGTATTTTGAGTTAGTGGATTGGAAACTTAGAGATTAAATTTCTCATGTCACAAAGGAGCTGAAATTTGAAGGACGAAAGTACATGAGGTATGTTTATCCAGATACAGACACTGGCCGGGATGCTAGACTGATGGCTGAATTCTGACAATCTGACTTTGGTTGAGAGAGGGAGATTTGGGAAGAACCATGGATAGTTATTCCATGCTCCAGAGACAGTGCTATAATTATTCATTGATGATAGAGGAGGATGTACACAATGAGTTATTTTGATAAAAATAATTTCAAACTGTGGAAGAGAATGGGGAAGTAAGTTTGAAAATGTTTGTATTTCTTTGCAGTAATCTGTCTTAAATTTGTTGGTCAAATGATTCTAAAACTCATCCTAGGACCAGAAAACATGAAATTATCTTTTCCATAAGTTTCCTCTAAGATGCACTTTGGTTGCCAAATTCAAGCCAGTTGGATTGTCTTTGTGTCACTCGTGTATCAAAACCTGTATTCTTGTGCATTCAAAGGAGAAACTTGTTCTTTTCAACTGACACTACCTTATAATTAAACTACAATTCTCAATTCCTACCTTCCACTGCAGATAATGTTTTTGCTTGAAATTTTTTGTTAAATGATAAGGCCCAGTGAAAGAGGTACTAGGAGTACCTTCTTTATTTGTTTATATGATCATTGGAAACTCAGAAATTATGAACACATGGCATGAACATTTGCATCTGGATTTGGACCCCCAGAATCTGGTAGAATAGTATTTAATCTTGGAAGCAGAGAAACCTCTGTGACATTTAAAAAATCTTTTCATGATTCTAAGAATGGAACACTTTTCTTTTACAGTTCATGGGGACTTATTTTTGCCAAGTATCCTGCCACAAACCACATGGCTGATGTTGATATCTATGACCCCAAAGTTACACTTTTCATCTTTTATACCCTATGGTTTGATCCCTAGTTGACATGGTCTTCATCATGGTATGATACCATGGTTGTGACTTTCACTATTTTTTCAGTATTTCTCTGCCAAAGAAAATGTAGCAAAGAAAATTATAGAAGGAAAATGTAACAGGTCTTTAAGAAGGGTTGATGGATAAGGCTGAAGCTAAGACTTTAAGGATATAACTGGGTATGTGACTCCTGTTACTCTCAGGGGAGGGGGGAAGAAAGGCTTGCTAGTATTATGGAAGACCTATGGTTTAATCTAACATGAACTGCTGAACCATGGCCTCAGTTTGACTACACTGAAAGATTTTAGATCTAGGGTTTACAGACTTATAATAAAAACATAAGAAATTAAACTATTTAACCTTAATTTCTTTAGATACAAAATATGGGGAATTATCTTACTACCTTTTTCTTTCTCAGCTTCTTTTGAAGTCTCTTTCCTCCATTTATTCCTTGAATATCTATACTATATCCTTGAATATCCAGTACTGTACTCTGTAACCTTTGCTTTCCTCAGGCTGCATACTTTTCTTGAGTAACTTCATCCAACTCAATGACTTTAACTCCGTATTGTTTGCATTCTGATAATCTTTGTCTTTTAATGTTGTGTTTAGACCATCTACATTTAATGTAATTGTTGACATGTTTAGATTTAGGTTTACCAATTTTTTCCATTTGTTTTTACTTTTGTTTGTTGCCTTTTTTTGTTCCTCTCTTTCATTTTTCTCATTTTATTTTTAGTTATTTGAACATTTAATATTATTCTGTTTTAATATACCAGTTGTATTTTTTATTATATCTTTGTATATTTTTAAAAATGTTTTCTCTAGGAATTACAATATACATGCTGAACTCTTTACAGTATACTTAGAATTAAAATACTATTTTACTTCATACCATGGAGGTCCTGTTACCCACTCTCTTATGTTGTAGTTGTCTTGTATATTACGTGTACATACATTGCAACCCCACTGAACGATATCATATTTTTTTGCTTTCAACTGTCAAACATCTTTTAAAGAACTCAGGAGAAGAACAATATTATATTTACACAGATGTTTACCACTTCTATTACTCTTTCTTCATTCTTGATGTTACAAGTTTCTTTCTGGTAACATTTTTCTTCTGTCTGAAAAGCTTCCTTTAGCAATTCTTTTAGAGCAGATCTGTCGGCAGCTAATTCTCTTACTTCTCCTTCATCTTTATTTCATCTTCATTCTTTTTTTGTGTGTGTGGTATGCGGGCCTCCCTCTGCTGTGGCCTCTCCCGTTGCGGAGCACAGGCTCCGGACGTGCAGGCTCAGCGGCCATGGCTCACGGGCCCAGCCGCTCCGCGGCATGTGGGATCCTCCCAGACCGGGGCACGAACCTGTGTCCCCTGCATCGGCAGGCGGACTCTCAACCACTGCACCACCAGGGAAGCCCTCATCTTCATTCTTGAAGAATATTTTCACTGGGTATAAAATTCTGGGTTGACAGGTCTCTTTTTCCTCAGCACTTTAAAAATATTCCACTTCCTTTTGGCCCTGATGGTTTCTGATGAGAAATCTGCAGTCACTGAAGTCATTTCTCTATAAGCAATGCATCATTTTTTCTGGCTGTTTCAAGATTTTTTTTCTTTGTCTTTCGGTTCCAGCAGTTTGAATGTCGGGTCTGGGTATAAACTGATTTGGGTATATTCTGCTTGGGGCTCACTGAGCTTCTTAAATCTGTAGGTTTATGTGTTTCACCAAATTTGGGAAGTTTTCAATGATTATTTTTTCAAATATATTTTCTGTACTAGGCTCTTTCTCTTCTCCTTCTAGGACTCTGGTGAGATAAATGGTAGTCTTTTTTTTATAGCATGGGTCCTTGAGGCT
Source organism: Physeter macrocephalus (assembly GCF_002837175.3). Classification (NCBI taxonomy): domain Eukaryota; kingdom Metazoa; phylum Chordata; class Mammalia; order Artiodactyla; family Physeteridae; genus Physeter; species Physeter macrocephalus. The sequence goes on along the minus strand of NC_041224.1, from coordinate 104,223,468 downwards.
CTGATTATTCACTTTTTCAGTCTTCTCTCTCCCTGTTGTTCAGATTGGGTAATTTCTATTGATCTATCTTCAGGTTCACTGACTCTTTCCTCTACATCTCCATTCTGCTATTGAGCCTATCTAATAAGTTTTTTTCATTTCATTACTGTATTTTTAAGTTCTAAAATTTCCATTTGATTCTCTTTTATATCTTTAGTTTCTTTGCTGAGAATTTCTCTCTTTCCACTCATTTCAAGAGTGTTAACTCTTACTTGCTAGAGCACTTCTGTTACAGCTGCTCTAAATCTTTGTCAGATAATTCAACGTCTGTGTCATCTCAGAGTGGCATCTGTTGATTAATTTTCCCATGGGAGTTGAGATTTTCCTGGTTCTTTGTATTGCTGAGTAGTTTTGGGTTGTATTCTGAACATTTTGAGTATTATAAACTCTGAGTCTCGTTTTCCCTTTTTTCAGGCAGCCAACTTGGTTTAGTTCAGGCTGAAAGTTCCGATGAGCCTTCTGTTTGTTGTGATTTTAATATCAGTTCCATTTTCAAAGCTTTTGCTGGGTTCTTTGGAGCTGTAGCATTCATGTGCCACCCATTTGCCACTGTAGGAGGTCTATCTCTTAGTCCTAAGGTCCATCTGTTAGTTTTTTTCCAAAGTCTTTTGAATGCTGCTTAGGATCAGGTCCACACATACACAGCTTGGGGGTGAATTCAGGAGTTTATGAACAACTGATTGGGTCACTTACTAAGCTTCGCATATTTGGGGGCTCTCTGGGGCTCTTCAGTCCTCTAGCCATAAATCTGAGACTTTATTTATCCACCTCTGCTTCAAACTTCCTGCAACTGTGCTGACATCTGGGGCCAAGGAGGGGCAGAACAAAGAGAGAAAAAAAGGAACAGGGTTTGCCCCACTGTATTGGGACTACAGTTCCTCTGATCAAAGAGGAACATTCTCATCTCTTAGAGTTTTAGTTGCCAACAGGCCCCGACTTCTGCTGCTGTCACTGGCAGGAGATGTCTTTTCTACTTCTGATTCTGAACTAGAAGGTTTCCCCTAGAACTTTCTCTCTTTGTACTGATACTCACTTCCATCTTTCAGGATGATTTGAGTCCAGGCTAGGGGACTACTGGAGAGAAAATGGGCAAATTTAACTGCTTTACTGTTGGGTGACACTTCAAAGTTTGGTCCTCTTTTCCAATTGGCTTGCTACTATTTACTTTTCAGAGTGCTCAAATAACTGCTCCATGCATTCTGTACAGGTTTTTAAGCTGTATTCAGTGACTGAGACAGGATGGAGTGTGTTTACTTTATCTTACTTAGAACTGGAACTCTGTATATATTATATGGTTACTCCTAAATGTGTAACTCTAGTCTGTATCTCCTTCCTAAGCCCTACCATGTTGCATCTAGCAGTTTCGTGCACATGTGCTTGAATGTTAAAATTCAAAATTTCCAAAACTGAATTAATCATCTTCCCCCAAAGCCTTGTTGCATTTCTCATCTTTGTGAATGGCACCATATTTCTACCCAATCACCTATCTAAAATCATGGAAATAAACTATTTTCTGCTACACATATCCAATTAATCACTAGGTCCTGTCAATTCTATCTTCTTAAATTGATTTTCTCTTCTCCATCCACATTACCACTGCCCTGGTTCTATCAACAATTCTTTCTGAAATACTGAAAGGGTCTTTTAGTTACCTAGTCTTATCCCCTATTGGTCTAGTCTCTACATTGCTTCTGGAGTGATCTTTCTATAATACAAATCGAAATAAACAGCATGCCTTGCCTAGGATCCTTCAGTGATTCCCCATGGCTCCGGGGATGTTCAAGCTCCTTAGCCTGTGTTCAGTACAGTCTCTTACCATACTTCTGGTCCCTGGTGCCCTGATCAGAGAAAATTTAGTCCTAAGAGCATGGGGCAAACCCCTGTTTCTTTTTTTTCTCTCTCTCTCACTTCTGCCCCTCCCTGGTCCCAGACATGGCACCAGAAAGAGCATTTTGTATTAAAGTTTATGTGTGGAAGACACAATAAAATGAAGTGGTTTTTTTCTTAATAGTAGTTTCATGCCTTGAATTGTGGCTTTATTGCTGTAAAATCCAATCTCATAATTTCCTAAACTTTGGCTTTAGTTTCCCAACCATGACTAACATACCTAATATTAACCATGGCATTTTCTTCATGTATATAATCAAGACTTATAAAGACAAGGAGAAAAAAGTAGTTAACCCTATAGCAGAGCACTGTATGTCTATAATCTTCACAAAAGATATAGCCTTCATATGAGTCTCCTTCTCTTTATTTTCTGTATTAGAATTTTCATTGAGTTCTGCTTGACAGGTACAGATGTAAAGAATTTCTGGTGCCCTGACCCTAGATTATGTTGTTTAAGGGACAGCCTTAGAGAACAGCATTTTGTCTGATCAGAGGTGCCGAAACTAACCAATGAGTGGTAAAAGTAGCAAGATGTGAGACATATTTGAAGAAACAATGTGAGTAACACCAAGCTAGCAAAATAAAAGAACTCTTCTATTCAGATTTCTTGGAAAACTAGTTCATCAGTAGAAGGCAGTAGATGAGGAGCCACTTTACCTACAAAGCCATGAAATGAGACAGACCTGGGTTTTTATCCTTGCTTCTTCTGAGCCATATGACCTTAGACCAGATCCTTGATGTCTCTGAATTTAGATCTCTTCATCTGTAAAAGGAAGATGTGTTTATTAAATGCGATAACAGAATTAAAGTGTGCACATGTATGTGTTCAATACATTAAAAATTCCCTCTCTTAGGGAATAAGCTCTTAGAATAAGCAATCATGTTTTCAGCTGAAATCATGGCATCACCTTCGTGCTGCTACTTTGGACAGATTATAAAAAACTTTAACTCTTCCCCTTCTCCCACATCACGCACTTCTCCTAATCCAGGGAAATTGAGAAGATAAGAAAAACTAGAGGAGAATGATGCTTGAAGGCAAAACTATTTTGTGGCCTCTCCCATTTTTCTGCAACTTAAAATAGCACTTCTGCAGCTTCACTTCAGCTTTTTTGACAATTCCCTAAATTGAACTGGTGATTCTTGGCATCATGAACAGTAGATATTGGCAGCTGTGCAATTGCTTTTCTAACTGGTTGTTATAAAACCACCCCCCATAGAAAACCACCTCCAAAGTGAGTTCTTGGATATATTCAGAGAGTTTGTACCAATAAGTATTAGGTATCTATATACATGTGTGTCTTTAGGAAAGGCAAGGAATGAGCATTTTAGAAAAGTTTTAGAGATAGGCTAGTTGAATGAGAACAATCCCACAGAAAATTGTGAAAGAGGCAAGGCCTCTGCTGGCCTCCCTTCTCGTCTGTGCTTCCTCGCTTCATGCCCTTCTGACCCTTTCTGTGAGTACCCTGAGTCCTCCTGGAACTTCTGGGTAGACCAGATTTTTGCATGTTTTTCTTTTTACCTTCTATTACTTTTATCTTCATCTGTCTTCGTTAAGAAGTTTCTATTAAAAAGCTTCCTCCTTTCTCTCTTCCTTCACTCAAAATGTTCTTTTATGTAGCTTTTTACTATTTAGACCCATTTAGGAAAGACCTGAGATATCACTAAACAAATCAATGGTTAATACATTGTTATTGTGTTACCCTTCCCAGGGAATTTCTTTTAAGCTTGGAAATATTGAAGACTGGGCAGTGCCTTCATTTAAGAAATGAAGTATCATAATATAGCATTCTAAGCTCATGATTGTGTGGAGGGATGTTAGCCACAGAGACACCCCTGGGATACTTCACATCATATGAGGGAGCTGACACCTTCACTGCCCATGTGACACTTCAGCCACTTTGATGGTGAAGACATTGGAAATCCATACAGGACCAGCGGTGGCTTACAGATTTTTCCTTTTTCTCTGCCATTCCATTTGGCTTCAGATAGGCAAGAAGTAGGAAAACAAACAAAAAAAACTTAATTAAGCCTTCTGGGTTACTTGTTTAAATTTCAAAATTTAAAATTTTCACTTTTCACTCTTTTGGCAAAATATATGAATTGTGTCCAGAAGAGACTCAAAATTTGTGACCTAATATCTTCCCCCCTCCCCCACTGCTTTAATAAGTTAAATAGATAATTAATCTCAAATATTAGAAGGTACTTCTTGGAGAGTAATGTTTTTCTAAGGATCTCAAAGTCCCCTTTCCTCAGGATTTCTGGGAGGTATGTTAGCTCTGTTTTATAGAAGAACCTAAACTGAAGCCTTGAGAAGTCAAGAGACCCTGCTTAGGGTATACATCAAGTTCCCGTGTGGGGAGAAGGGACTTTTGTCTTGGGGCTAAAATTAGAGCACTCTCCCATTCTCAGCTGTATCAAAGCCCTGCTAGTCAAGGGTGAGCTGGGAGTGGGGAGGAGGTTGCAGTCAGCCTCCTGGCTGTTGCCTTGAGTTGCTTGAGGTCAGCCAGAGAGGAAGGGTAAGTCCAGGTTATTCTTTGATTTATGTCACTGTGTGATTCATGCACTCCGTCAGACTAGCTGCTTTCTTCCCCTGTTCTCTAACAGGCCGTCTCATTGCTGGCGATGACCGTCAGATGCTTTCCCTGCATAGCCACCATCACATGGCCCACCACCGGAGCCTGGGAAGCCTGACCACAGACCAGCATCTCCGAGGCATGAATAATTAGGTAGGCATAATGGAAGGCACTCACTGCACCCTCCAATTGCGTAAGCCCATTACCGAACTCTGCTACATCAGCTTCTATCTTCCGAGGGGGGAAGTCAGAGGATTTTCATACAAGGGCACCATAACTCTAGACAGATCCAGTAAAGGGTTTCATAACTGCTACCAAGTCAGGGAGGGGTCCGACATCAACAGCCTCAGCTGGCAGCCGAACGAACATCCAGGCGACATATTTTTCAAGCCAACTCCCACGAAAGACATTCTAACTGAGCTGTACAAACTCACGGCTGAGAGGGAGAGACTGCTGGCCAATCTGCTGAGCTCAGACCACATCCTGGGCATTACGATGGGGAACCAGGAGGGGAAGCTGCCGGAGCTCTCTGTGAGCCTGGCCTCCGAGGACGACTGTTTCCAAAGTGCTGGCCACTGGCTAGGGGAGCCCGCCGTGGGCTGTCTCAATAAGAGGAGCTCCCACGGGAACAAAAAGGCCCGGAGGTTTGGTGGAAGGAGAGAGAGCTTTGAGGGGCTCTCTCAAAACTCCCTGCAGAAGAGGACAAGACGAAAGGGGCATGGGGGCCAGGAATTGCCTCCTCTGGTGGGGAAGGACCAGATCTGTTCCAGCAATGCCCTTCCTCTTTCGCAAACAAGGCCTCATCTTTGGCTCCTAGAGGAGAGAGGCAACTTGCTCCCGAATGGAGCACTTACCTCTTCCCTACAGAGGAGAGGGAGCTGCACCCCAGAGATCCCCAGGACACTGGATGCTGACTCTGCCTTGGGGAGCTTCAAGAAGGCTTCTGAGGTTGCAGGGCATGGAAGAGGCGGGCTGCCCCCTGAACGCAGCTCCACAGAGCCAGGAGATGATGGTGCCGGGGGGCCAAAGAGGGGCCCTCGCAGGCTGGCGCATCTGCAGACAGGTTCGACCAAAAGTCACAAGGAGCCCGAGAAACATCCAGAGGCAGAGGGGGGCCGGACAGAGAAGGCTGCTGGATGGACTTGCAGGAAGACGCCTATTTCCAAAGTGGTGGCCAAAGTCCAGGAGCTGTCTGCTCAGGTGCAACGAGTAGTTAAAACGCATCCTGAGGGTGGGGAAAGGGTTGCCGTTTGCCCAGCAGCCCAAGCTGAGTTCATACCCAGCGCAGACTTGCTCACCCTCCCGGAAGCTGAGGCTGGGGCTTGGGGTGCCAGCTGCTGGGGCAAGGAGCAGAGAGGGGACAGGTCATGGCAGCCATCAGCTGAGGAGCGTCCCCTAGCCAGCACTGGGGGAGCTGTGAACAAGGTCCTCCTGAAGGTGATAGAGAGCGAGAAATTAGATGAAGCCACCGAGGGGAAACGGCTGGGATTTCCCTTCGGGACGACCGCCACCCATACCCTCCCAGAAACCGGGAGCAAGAGGGGAGCTGGGTTGCTTCTGAGTGGCCACAAAACCTTGTTTCTGGATCTGCCCCGCGGTGTGGACCCTGGAGGTGATGAGAAGAGGCCACCACCCCCAGCACTGGCGGCTCTCGGCACGGTATTTAATAATTCATCCTTTCCGTCCAGCACACACAAATGGATGTCACCTGTTCGCTTGCCTCTCTCTCCAAGGCTCCCCAGCCCTCAGCAGCATCACAGGATCCTCCGGCCCCCTTCACTGCCTGCTGAGAGGGAAGCCGCTCTTGATGACTCTCTTGGTAGAAAGAGCCGTGCTTTCTCTGGGTCACCCTCTGCTGACACCTTGGAGCCACCACTCTCTGCAAAGGTCACGGAGACCAAAGGAGCCAACGCGACCTCCCTCAGAGCGGGCCAACCTCGGTTGGGACCTGGGGAACCTTTGGAAAAGAGCTTGGGGCCTGGGAGGACCGCAGCTCAGCCCCAGCACCGGTCACCTCCAGGTTAGTCCCGGTTTAAAATGCTTTACCTGTGTACCTGGGCGACCCCAAACTGTCAGTCTGCTCGTGCTATTCAGACACCGGCTAATTGACGATGAATCAAAATTCCTCGGCCTGTTAGTTAATTCACCTTGTAACGGGACAGCTGGGAGACGTACACAAGAGTGTGGAGATGGTGAGGATGATGTTGACTTATGGGGTCAGGGCTGTAGTTGCTTCCAGAAGCAATACTTTGTAAATGTCTTTTTAAATTTTTTGTTTTGGAATGCTCTAAAGTTGCCTCCATGGTTGCTTAATACAGGACTCTCAAAGGAAACAGGACTGGGCAGAGAGAAGTAGTAACTTGTCGCTGCCTTTGATGCTAAGTGGCCCCTTGACCTAAATTCTGCTGTTCATGCTGCTGGGGTGGCTTGCATTTGTTGGGATTCTGTAAGCAGAAGAGCGGAAGCATATGCTGTGTCTTTGCTCATCTGTCTGTTGTCAGAGGTTTGGGGTTTTTGTGGGGTTTTTTTTCTTTTTTTTTAGTAATCACTTTTATAAGCACCCTTATTTTATGACAAAAACTTTTTTTTTTTAATACTAGAAGAGGGATGAATTCCTTCTAACTTGAAAAAACTTGGTTCAGATTTTCTTTTTTTTTTAACAGTTTTTTTATTTCCCAAACAAACACGAAGTAATGTTTATTCTGAAGTTATGTTTTATGTATGGGTTTCTACTGTTACTGGTATAACATCATGTCTTATGCAAAAGGTACTAAAGAGCCAGTTTGGCTCGTATGTTTCATGTGATTTAAAATTTTATATGAAAATAATTTTTGTGGTTCTATAAGTAGGATCAATAAGACTAAAAAAGACAGTGTATAAAAGTGCCGCTCCTGTATTCACTACATTTTCCAGGCCAGTGCGGCCAGATGTTTAGGGTCGTGTGTGCCATTGTGTAGATAATAGGTTCTTTTTCAGTGGTCCTTTCACAGCATATGGTCAATGCTTTGTCTAGGCTCGTAATATGATATATAGTCTCTTAAAGTTTAGAGGAAACATCATGTGCAATTTTTAAGATAAAAATATCTGTCTAGGAAAGAGGAATTTCAAAAGCTTCTGTTCATTTTGAACTCTTGCCATTTTATAAATTTCTCTATATCATTGATCCAGGGTGTGTTTCTTTTAAAATGTGGTAAATGCTCTTCATTTTGTGTTTGTAATGTATTGCTCTTAGTTTGATGAGACTTGCTACTTCCTAATATAACCAAACTGCTTCATCAGGAAAGTCATAGAATTGTAGATTTTATATCATGTATCATAGAATCCTAGTGATGAAAATCCTTTCTCCCTGTGAATGCTGAAGCCTTCAAAATACTTCGAAAGGAAGCTCTCTGCAACGATTAGATAGGGACTTCTGGAGAGATGGGCATGCACGAGCTGCCTCAATTCCGAAAGCTCTTTTTAGAAGTCACACTAAATCCTACGACTTGGTGTGCCACTCCTCCAGAAACTGTGCATTAAATAATACATTGAGCTTCAGTAAATCTTTTCTCCCCCCCACCGCCCCGATTTAGAATTATCTTTTTATTTTATTGTCCTTTTTGTATTAAAAAAAACCCCAAAAACAATATTATAAAAGCTCCATTGTATCTGGCTCAAGGTAGGCACACAGAGGACATTCAGTTTCTCTGATGACTGACCTTAAGCTCACTGAGGGGCACGTTCAACAGATGGTCACCCTTTTCCCGTGACCTCTCCATACTGTTGCGCAGAACCATTCCCTTTACTTTGGCCCCAGCCTTGCATTGGGATCTTCGTAGCACTTTAGGAGCCAGTCATTAGAATCACATGGATTCCTTGGTAGGGAGACTGCCTGTGCTTCTAACGTTACAAAAGAAGGCATTGGAAAGGGGGAAAATAGGAGCAGGAGAAGCCTTTTTTTCTGTCATGGATAAGTTCTCTTTTGCTGGGACCTTCCTCCAGGAACGTCCAAACGTTATCTCTTATCATCATCCCTCTTTGAAAAGCATGAAGGGAGGGAGTTCTCCAGATAGTATCTTTGATCTGTATCTTGTGTTCCTGACTCCTGGTTTTCCTTTAATCTCCCTCTCTGTGGCCACGAGTCCTCATCATATTCTGGATCCTTCAGTGACTTCCTGCAGCTGGTGGGTCCACACAGGGAGAATTTTGCTACTTCCAGCTGCCTTTGTCTTTCACTTCATTTCTCCTCCCTCCACATCCCGCATCCACTGGCCTCAGACAGTCCCAGATGAAGGGTGGATCATTCATTTACCATCACCCAACAGTAGCCCTTTATCTGAGTCCAATTCCCACCTTTCTCCCACGTTAGCCATTAACCAGGTTGAGTTTATGGTCTGTGGACATTTATTTCCTGTGGAAATAACGTCTAGGTATTTTACTGAAGTGATGTGATTAAGATTATTGAAAGCACTCATTAACTGCTCAAGTAAGAGATTAAGTCTGGCAAAAGTAATCAGATCCATTTCCAGTTGGAAGGCTCTTTAGTGTTATGGGCAAGTAGTAATTCCCAGGAAAGAGTAAAATCCGCTTTTCCTTCTCACAGGACCAAGCAGTGAAAGCCAACATTACCATCCACACAGGAAGCAGCATGAAGGCTATTGGTCTACCTCCTGTTGGCTTTGTAATTTTCCTAACTCTTCATTCCAAGGTCTATGCACAGGAATGTCTTGTCTGGTGGTGATGTGATCAAACAGAGAATATGCTAACAATGAATGGTGGCCAGATGTGTCTTCTCATGGTCCTCCTCTCCCCCCTTCCCCATCCCCACCCTGACTACCACCTTGGTTTTATGGAAACAGCTGTAGAATGTTCCCAAGCCTTTGTGGAATGTGGTATTTTCTCAAACCTGAAGGACTCTAGTTGTGCTAACCTGAATAGCAGTGTCCTTGGGTCTGGGATTCCCTTCTGTTTTTCTGGCCTTCTTTTACCTTTGATCTGAAATAGACCCTTTCAATGCCAGAAGAATCACATGTAACTGGGCTCACCATACTCAGGAAGATCCCCAGTGTTTCAGTGTGCTCCTCAGCAATCTCATGATCTTTCCCCTTTGAAGTCACTGAGGTGGTGATGGAGGCGTATGCCCCAGGCATAGTTCCTCTTGATATTGTGAATCATGTTATCAGTGCTTGTGCCCATCAAAAGATGTAGTTAATGTCAACTGATTAAGGGTTGAAAGGCATATTTGTAACAGATTTTATTATTATCGAATGCTGCTGTCAAAGCTTTGATTTGTCTTTGGGCATGTATTATGGGGAGTAGACATAAATTCTCCCTATATTAATATTGAGGTTTGATACAATCCCCCCCAAATTTTAAAGAAGCTCCACAACTTTAATGGCTATACCCAGCCATTTAAGATTACTACAGAAAGTATATAGTGCGTAGACAATTATCTGTAATTCATGTTAAGAAAGAAAGATTAAAAATTGCATATACCATAGTATATCCATATAAAACATATATAGGACTTAAATTGACAGGAAATACATTGCTACACACTTTTGAGAAAGTAAGGGGATTGCCACTGAAACTATATGTAACTTTGACCTAGCAACCCTATTTTAGGAATTTAGGTCACATAAATAGATGCACTAGTAAGAATATATGCATAAGGTTGTTTACTGCAGCATTGTGTATAGTGGTCAAAGCAGCTGGAAAAAAAAATGGAGTGTCAATCAGTAGAGAAATGGCTATGTAAATTAGAGTATATTTAGTCTCTGTACTATTATGAGGCTATTTAAAGTATGGAACTAGATCTCTATCTAGAAAGTTGCAAAATAATGTAAAATATGCTCTGGTTTTGTAAAGACAAGTTTCACCCCTCTCTATATATGAGTATATATGTTTGGTATGGGTTTGAAAGTTTGAATATCATGGAGACAGGTGTAAAGAAAGACAGGCCAGGCTGTTCACATTCTTTATCTAGGGCAAGACAGGGTGAAAGTAGGGAATAAGGTGAAGGGGAAGGATCCAAAAAAACAACAACAACAACAAAAAAAACCAAAACAAACAAAAAAACAAAAGCACTGGGGAAGAGCATTAACTTCTTTTCTTTACACATTTTTACATTGTTTCACTGGTTGTGGTAAATGTATCACTTTTATGATTTTTAAAGAGTTACTGAACTACATTTTAAAGAAAAAAATAAATATCCCACCTAGAGGGGTTGTGTGTGTGTGTGTATGTGTGTTGGGGGGTGTAGGATTATAGCTGAACCACAATTTTCTGTGTCTTCCCCATGTCCTTTAATGAAGCAAGAAGCTCAGTATTGGGACTAGAGCATTATTACAAAGGGATATGTAGGTTGCTAGAGAGCTATAAACGCAGCACCCAAGAAGGACAAGTCAGGGAAGCAGGATTATATAAGGAGGGAGCAGTATCCAGAGACCAAAAGAAGAAGGCAGTTAAGAAAGGCTTCTGACCCTCCTGCACTGTTGGTACGAATGTAAATTGGTATAGCCGCTATGGAAAACAGTATGGAGATTCCTCAAAAAACTAAAACTAGAGTTGCCATATGATCCAGCAATCCCACTCCTGGGCATATATCCAGACAAAACTATAATTTGAAAAGATACATGCACCCCTCTGTTCATAGCAGCACTATTTACAATAGTCAAGACATGGCTAGCAACCTAAATGTCCATCGACAGATAAATGGATAAAGAAGATGTGGTACATATATACAATGGAATATTACTCAGCCATAAACGAGAATGAAATAATGCCATTTGCAGCAGCATAGATGGACCTAGAGATTATCATATTAAGTGAAGTAAACCAGAAAGAGAAAGACAAATACCATATGATATCACTTACGTTTGGAATCTAAAATATGACACAAATGAACTTATCTACAAAACAGAAACAGACTCAGAGATGTAGACAACAGACTTGTGGTTGCCAGGGGGGAGGTGGGGTGGGAGAGGGATGGACTGAGAGTTTGGAATTAGCCGATGCAAACTATTATATAGAGAATGGATAAACAACAACGTCCTACTGTATAGCACAGGGGACTATGTTCAATATCTTGTAATAAACCATAATGGAAAAGAACATATATATATGTATATGAAAAAGAATGTATACATATGTATAACTGAATCACTTGGCTGTACAGCAGAAATTAACACCATGTTGTTAAAATAGATAAAAGAAATTAAAAGAAAAGAAAGGCTCCTGGGTTAGACAGTGTCCTGACAGGGAACAAACACCCGGTCCTGAAGGGGCAAGGGAAGCAGGGGTCAGTGGAACCCAAACAGGGGAGCTTAAAGGAGAGGACCACAGGGCAGGAACGGTGGCTTGTGGTAGAGGCCCTTATCAGAGAGGAAGCTGTGGGAATAAATACCCTGGCTTCACTCTCCTTTGGTCTTCTGCCTCGAAACTTTCTCGAACTGACTGAGCCAGCCAAAAGGCACAGTAAAAGGGAGTGGGTAGATGTCTGCAAGCTCAGCCTTCCAGGGCCCAGGGAAGGATGGAGAAGGGTCAGAGTAGATTTGGAGGTATAAGATGACGCAGATAGGCTGAACCACGAAGAACAAGAAATGTAGAAAGAGTGGAATTTTAAAAGAGCGACAGGGTAAAAAAGAAGGTGTATGTGTGGTGTGTTTTGATACTGAACAGTGGTTATCTTGATGATAAATGATTATTGCAGTGTTTCGTTTCTTTGTCGTATGACCGTTCTACCTCTAAATTTAATTTGGTTGACTGTCTCTTTTATTGCTAAAAGTACAAACTTGAGGAAGTAAAAGAAATAATTGGGAGATCTTGTGATAGAGTTTTCAGCCTGTGGATTCAGAAAAAATTATCTAGTTTTTAAGAACAAAGCTCTTATATTTAACAGTGATTGATAGCACATTGTACTCGATTGCTTTTTGTGAAAAGCACAAAAAGAATTTTAAAATATCTTCCACAATTATCTCAAATTAAGAATAACTAATTAGCATATGAAATAGATTTTCTACTAATGAACAATTTGTATTTTGAGGTCAGTTTCCATATAAAATAAATGGTGAGTGTGGTGAGTGTTTCTCTCATTCACGTTTTGTTTTTTAAAAGGGAATATGTTTCAAAGGCCAGGACCATGACCACGATCTGATGTTTTAAAACTCCAAGCCTGTTCTACATATGTGAATTTTTTCCCAAATTAATGTCCAATTATGCTTTGAGGATAGCACCTTCTTGGAAATGGTTTTTACTTGTTTCTTTTCTATTCTTGGAGTCAGAGCACAAGATTTAAAGCACGGGTGGCAGTCTGTGGCCCTAGGCCATATCCATCAATCTAAAGTAATTCCAAAGACATAGAAACGGCAGAATTAACACTGCGATTAAAAGTTATAGCTACTGAAAAATCTTAAAAGAGAAAAACATTTTATAAATAGGTATTAAATTTTGAAGAAAAATTTATCTCATGCTTATTTACTTACATAACTCAACCATTCTGGCTCAGAGCATCATTGGTTGGGGTATTAAAAAAAGACTCAAACTTGTAGTTGTAATTGGATTAGAAGCATTTTATCAAATTGATAGAGCAAAGTACTGAATATTGAGATTGTGTGTTTTATTTCATTCCTCCTGGGTTCTCCTGGAAGAGGGTGCATTTTGAAAACAGTAAACTCCACCCTGGGGCCACTCCTTCTCTCTTGCTGGCTTTTACAGTATCAGGTAAATGACTGTTACTGCTTATCTTACTTCATCCTCTTTCTGATCACTTACAAGAAAGTAGCTTCTGTTAGATAGTTCTTAAATGGGCATAAAGCCATATTTAATACATTTTCGTGGCCTCTGGGCTGTGATATTAGGCCATACCATCCCCCTAGAGTTCCTCTGAGTGCCCTGGCATCTCAGCCTCCTGCCATAGCAAGTTCTGGAGTTCCTTCCCTCTCACAGAAGAACCTAGCAGGTTTTCCCAGTCATGGATTGTTCTACTACATTGAACCAGATGCTTTCTATCTGGCCCAGAGCCTTACAGGACAGAACTTGAACTAGAATTGGGATTCAGATATGTATAGGATATAGAGGGACCTGTGGGGACCTTGAAGGCTATTGAACCTTAGGGAGGGATAGTGGACAATGGAAGGAGAAGTATCACGAGAGAGCAAGCCTGGGCCAAAAGTCTGTGCACAGACATTTTCTCGTCCTCCTAAGAGGGCCCTTACCCTCTAAGGAGAAGGGGCTTTAGCATGAAGGGAAGGAAGAACTTTGTCATCAGAAGCCCAACAGTTTTGCAGTGTGGAAGAGCTGCTGTTCAAGGGTAACAGAAATAAGCAGGCCCCCGAGTGCAGAAACCTTGAGGGACCCCTGGAGGCATAAATGGGGAGGAAGAGCCTGAGAAAAGACTGGACTTCATGCCAAGCAAGTGAGGGTGGGCTTCAGACATTGAGGTTCAGATTTTCGTGCAGCGTGTGACACAGTTTTACTCACTCTGAGGCAGTAAGTTGGATCATCCAGGTTTCACGTATTTTTCCTAAAATATTCTGATATGGGTTTTTTGTTTGTTTGAAACCTAGGTTAAAGTTTTAAGGTTGAGTTTTGCATTTGGAGGGGGAACCCCCAAATAATCCTGTGGCTGATGAAAGCTGTTGGTTTCCAGTTTAGCCCAGAGAAGTTGCTGAGAGAATAAACACCACGTGAGCCTTGAGCCTCAGCACGGTCTCTCCAGGATTCAGACAGGTCTGGGCATATCCGGTTAATTAGATGGTTAGACCTGTGATGAGTCTTTTGCTCGAGTGCCCAGAGGATGGTCACCAGGCAGAGCCCCTCCAGAGGAAAGCAGGATTTGGGGGCACAGGAGAGGTTACCAGACCTTTGGGGTCGGGGTAGGAGGGAGGACACTGAAAATAGCATAAGTTGTGTCCTCCTGATTTTCTACTGACTCGTGTCTGGATGGTAGGAAGAGAGGAGAGCAGTAGGAAAGCAGTGTGCAAATTTAAAGAGTAATTTGACTAAAATGTCCTGAAGATAGTGAAGGCGGGGTCTGCATAGTAGAATGTAACAAACTTGTGGGTGAAGGGGTCCTGCTCCAGGTGCTGCTGGGGCAGGATGCGACAGGGCACACGGTGGAGGGAACCGGAGTTGACCTCATCCCAGAGAGGAGAGGGGAGGTGGGGAAGGTAGGCAGTAGTGCCTAAGCAACGCACCTGGTACCTTAGCTGCAGCAACCCGGTGACAATTCTAGCAGCATCCAGAGACACCTTCAGCAGCCAGGTAAGTGAGGACAGCAGCGTCGATGAGGGATGAGGAGGATTGGATCCATGCATTCACGTGCTTCCTGGAATGATCTGGAGAAATTGGTGTGTAGGGGGAGGGAAGCCCCCAAATTGGTAGAGCCAGAAAAATTCTGATTTTGCACCATGTTATTACTCCTCTGACTGCATTTGCTAGGAGGATCAAATTCACAGGGTTGTTTTGAGTATCAGATGAAATAATGTCAACGAAAATGCTTCCTAACACATTAGAAAGTGTTAGCTTTATTATAATTACAGATCATTATTGGCTCATTGGGTCAGAAAGGATTCTTTTTTTTATATTTATTTATTTATTTCTGGCTGCATCGGGTCTTAGTTGCAGTGCACGGCGCGGGCTTAGTTGCCCTGCGGCATGTGGGATCTTAGTTCCCCGACCAGGGATCGAACCTCCATCCCCTGCATTGGCAGGCGGATTCTTAACCACTGGACCACCAGGGACGTCCCCAGAAAGGATTTTATTTTATTTATTTATTTTTATTTTTATTTTTTGCCATATGCGGGCCTCTCACTGTTGTGGCATCTCCCGCTGTGGAGCACAGGCTCCGGACGCGCAGGCTCAGCGGCCATGGCTCACGGGCCCCGCCGCTTTGCCATATGCGGGCCTCTCACTGTTGTGGCATCTCCCGCTGTGGAGCACAGGCTCCGGACGCGCAGGCTCAGCGGCCATGGCTCACGGGCCCAGCCGCTCCGCGGCATGTGGGATCCTCCCGGACCGGGGCACGAACCTGCGTCCCCCGCATCAGCAGGCGGACTCCCAACCACTGCACCACCAGGGAAGCCCCCCAGAAAGGATTTTAATAATCTACTCCTTTTGGTATTTTCCAGTGATTAAATGATGCTACAAATAATAGGCCACAACTGGTTATTGTGAATTTCTTGATTTGCTCTCAAAGCTTCTGCATTTGCTTCTGTTAAGTCACTTGCTATTTTTGAAGTGACATTGGTCTCTTATTGGTTTTTTTTTCCTTCCAGGTTCACTGAGATATAATTGGCATACAGCACTGTATAAGTTTAAGGTGTGCAGCATAATGATTTGATTTACATAAATCATGAAATTATCACAGTGAGTTTAGTGAACATCTATGCAATGTTAAAGAAATAGAAAAAATAATTTTTTTCCTGTGACGAGAGCTCAGGATTTATTCTCTTAACAATTTTCATATATAACATATAGCAGTGTTAATTATATTTATCATGTTGTACATAATATCCCTAGTACTTATTTATCTTATAACTGGAAGTTTTGACTTTTTGACTGCCTTTATCCAATTCCTCCATGCCCCTTACTCTGAGTTTGTTTGTTTATTTTTGAAGTATAATTGACCTACAACACTATGTTGTTTCCTGTTACACAGCATAGCAATTCAATATATCTATACACTTCAAACTGCTCAGCATGAGTTACGATCTATCACCATGCAAAGATGTTACATAGTTATTAACTACATTCCCCACACTGTACACTTCATACTGCTGGACTCATTATTTTGTATCTCTAATCTCCCTCACCTATTTATTTCCTCCCACATCCCCCGCCCCTTGGTAACCACTTGTTTGTTCTCTGTATCTATAACTCTGCTTCTATTTTGTTTTGTTTATTGGATTCCTTTCTCTTTTTTGTGTGTCTATTATAGATTTTTGGTGTGCGGTTATCATGAGGTTTATATATAGCTATCTGTTGATCTACGTTATCTATCTACCTATATGATGCATTTTTACTTCCTGCATTTTTACTTCCCTCACAGCACGTTTACTGTTTCTGACA
Organism: Physeter macrocephalus; assembly: GCF_002837175.3. Lineage (NCBI taxonomy): Eukaryota > Metazoa > Chordata > Mammalia > Artiodactyla > Physeteridae > Physeter > Physeter macrocephalus. The sequence continues at coordinate 104,206,921 of NC_041224.1, read as the reverse complement.
ATATATTTTACATCTAATTGTTTTGTGTATCCCTTAACTACTTATTGTGAATATACACGATTTTATTACATTTGTCTTTTGACCTTCTTACTAGCTTTGTAGTTGGTTGATTTACTACGTTTACTGTATATTTACCTTTACCAGTGAGATTTTTCCTTTGATTTTTTTTTAAGTTTCTAGTTGTGGCCTTTTCTTTTTCACTTAGAGTAATTCCTTTAACATTTTTTGTAAAGCTGGTTTGGTGATGCTGAGCTCTTTTAGCTTTTGCTTATCTGTAAAGCTTTTGCTTTCTTCATCAAATCTGAATGAAAGCCTTGCCAGGTAGATTATTCTTGGTTGTAGGTTTTCCATTTTCATCACTTTAAATATATTGTGCCACTCCCTTCAGGTGGTTTTGTGATGCTGAACTCTTAGCTTTTGCTTCTCTGTAACCCTTTTCATCTCTCCCTCAAATCCAAATAAAATCCTGACCAGGTAGAATATTCTTGGTTGTAGGTTTCCTCCTTTCATCACTTTAAACATATTGTGCCACTCCCTTCTGGCCTGCAGTTTCTGCTGAAAAGTCAGCTGATAGTCTTATGGGAGTTCCCTTGTATGTACCTTGTTGCTTTTCCCTTGCTGCTTTTAATATTCTCTCTTTATCTTTGATTTTTGCCATTTTAATTAGAATATGTCTTGGTGTGGTCCTTTTTGGGTTGATCCTACTTGGGACTCTCTGTGCTTCCTGTGCTTGGATGTCTGCTTTCTTTCCCAGGTTAGGGAAATTTTCAGTTACTATGTCTTCAGATATGTTCTCTACCCCTTTCTCTCTGTCTTCTCCCTCTGGGAATCCTATAATGTGGCGTTAGTACACTTGATGTTATCCCAGAGGTCTCTTAAGCTGTCCTCATTTCTTTTTATTCTTTTTTCTGTTTAGCTTCAGTGATTTCCACTACTCTGTCTTCCAGCTCACTAATCCATTCCTTTGTATCATCTAATTTACTGTTGATTCCTTCTAGTGTAGTTTTCATTTCATTGATTGTATTCTTTTTTTTTTTTTTGCGGTACGCGGGCCTCTCACTGTTGTGGCCTCTTCCGTTGCAGAGCACAGTCTCCGGACACACAGGCCCAGCAGCCATGGGTCACGGGCCTAGCCGCTCCGCGGCATGTGGGATCTTCCCGGACCAGGGCATGAAACCGTGTCCCCTGCATCAGCAGGCGGACCCTCAACCACTGCGCCACCAGGAAAGCCCCATTGATTGTATTCTTTGTCTCTCTTCGGTTCTTCTTTGTATTTCCTAATTCTTTGTTGAAAACTTCTGGCTCTGTTCATTCAGTCTTCTCCTGAGAGTTCTTTGAACATCTTTACAATCATTTTCTTCAACTCTTTATCAGGTAGATTGCCTACCTCCACATCACTTAGTTCTTTTGAGGTTTTATCTTGCTCCTTTATTTGGAACATATTCCTCTCGCCTCATTTTGCCTGATTTGCTATTTTTATTTCTGTGTATTTGGTAGGTTGATTATGTTTCCTGACCTTGGAGAAGTGATCTTTTGTAGATGTCCTATGGGGCCCAGCAGCACATTCCCCTCTGGTCTCCAGAGCTATATGATCCAGGGGTGCCCCCTATGTGGGCTATGTGGGTCCTTCTGATGTGGTGGACTGACTACTGTGGGTCATCTGGTAGGCCTCTCTGGCCCCCTGGTTTGGTTGGTTGCCAGGCCCTGCCTTGTATGGAGGCTGCTGGTGGTGGCAGGGCTGGGTCATGAGGCAGCTAACTGCTGAGCCCTGGGGGGACTCCCAGGGCTAGTGCTGGCCCATTGGTGGGCAGAATCAGGTTCTGGGGTAGGTGATTGTGGGGCTGGTGTTCCTGGATCTACTGTCAGCTGCTGATGTATGGGGCCAGGGTGTGTGTGTGTGGAGCTGGGGGAGGTTCCAGGGTTAGTGCCTGCTCACTGATGGGTGGAATCAGGTTCTCTGGTCTCTGCAGCAGGGACCCTGAGGGTCCCAAGGCTTTCATTGGCCTGCTGGTGGGTGGGGCCGGAGTCCAGAGGATCCCAGGGCTGGTGCCAGCCCACTGGTGTGTGGGGTCAGGTCCTGGGTCCTCTGGTGGACAGGGCTGGATCCAGGGGTTTCTGTGGGCTCAGAGAGTCTTAAGATAACAGGCCTGCTGGTAGGTGGGGCTCTGTCTCTCCCTGGCTAGTTGCTTGGCCTGAGATGTCCCAGTGTTGGTGCCAACAGGCTGGTGGGCAGGGTCAGGTCTCAGAGCTAACAAGCTAGAGGGAGGACTCCACAATGGCACTTGTCAGCACCAGTGTCCACATGGTAGAACAAGCTTCCCCAAATGGCTGCCACCAGTGTCCGTGTCCTCAGGGTAAGCTCCAGGTGCCTTCTGCCTCTCCAGGAGACTCAAAGATCAGCAGGTGAGTCTGACCCAGGCTCCTTTCAAATTACTGCTTCTTCCCTGGGTCATAGAGCATGTGGATTTTGTGTGTGCCCTTTAAGAGTAAAGTCTCTATTTCTTACAGCCCTCTATCTCTCCCCAAAGCAAGCCCCACTGGCCTTCAAACCAAGTATTCTAGGGGTTCATCTTCCTGGTGCAGGACTCTCAGGATGGGGAGCCCAATGTGGGGCTCAGACTCCTCATTCCTTGGAGAGAACCTCTGCAGTTGTAATTATCCTCCCATTTGTGTGTCACCCACCTGGGGGTACAGGTCTTGACTATACCAAATCTTCACGTCTCCTGCCCATCCCATTGTGGTTCCTTCTTTTTATCTTTAGTTGTAAGCTTCTGGCCTTTCTCATCAACACTTGCTCTGTAAATAAATAGTTATAAGTTTGGTGTGCCCATGGGAGGAGGTGAGCTCAGGGTCTTCCAACTCTCCCATCTTGACCACTCCTCCAGTCTCTTATTGTTTTATGTAGGTTAATTTTGGATTTTCCACCTAATTTGTAAAAAAGTTGAAGGTGGTGATCATATATGATACCTCTGATGCACTATCCAGAATATAGCTTAAAACTAGTCCACTCAATAGCTTTTGAATCAGGGGAGTTTTTTTTTAAATTAAAGTAATTAAAAAGAAATTGGAATTGCATTCCCAGTACTAATGTCATTCCAATATGAAACTGTAAATTAAAGAATGATATAGCGGGCTTCCCTGGTGGCACAGTGGTGAAGAGTCCGCCTGCCAGTGCAGGGTACACAGGTTTAAGCCCTGGTCCGGGAAGATCCCACATGCCACAGAGCAACTAAGCCCATGCGCGACAACTACTGAGCCTGCACTCTAGATCCCGTGGGCCACAACTAGTGAACCTGTGTGCCACAGCTACTGAAGCCCACTTGCCTAGAGCCCATGCTCCGCAACAAGAGAAGCCACCACAATGAGAAAACCATGCACCGCAGCGAAGAATAGCCCTTGGTCACCTCAACTAGAGAAGGCCCGCGCGTAGCAACAGAGACCCAACACAGCCAAAAAATAAATAATTAAAACAAAAATCTTAAAAAAAAAAAAAGAAAAAAAAAAGGCTTATCAGAATTGGTGAATTTAAAAAAAAAAGAATGATATAGCAAAATAAAAGAAAAATAAAGGTCCCCTTTCTTTCTACAAATTATTTCTGAACCACCTGAAGTCGTAGCTTCTCTCTACAAAGCTTTGTCAGTTTCTCTCCTGATTTCTTTTTTTTTTTTCTTTTTTTTTTTTTTTTTTTTCAACATCTTTATTGGAGTATAACTG